>NW_010361820.1:1093681-1104907 GCF_000414095.1 Morus notabilis | reverse complement strand
TATTAGTTATTAAGTATATCTATTTATTAATTATTAATTAATATATAATATAATTAATTATTAATTATTTAATGGAAAACAACTTCAATTGTTTTCTACTTTTTTTACAAAAATCATTCTTATTGTTTTTTATTTTTGTTTCAGTTCTCAAAACTTTTATTAAACAAACGTGATTTGTAGACCGTTTTCATTTTCGTGCCTCATAAGACGTGCAGAAACGTTTTCGAAAACAATTCTAAACGCACCCACTGTTTTTGTTTGCGTTTTCATTTTCAAAAAAAATTTGTTAAAAAAATACGGTTGTAGACCGTTATCATTTTAGACGTGCATAAATATTTTTAAAAACAATTAAAAACTAATTTCAAATGCATCCTTAATTTATGTGTTATTATTTTTTTCTTAAATAGTATATCCACCCGGTCCCTTGTTAGGTAACAGAACACTACGAAAAAGATTAAGAACAATTTTGGTTTACTGATATAAGAATAATTATGCTCAGTCATATTCGAGATTGCAAGAATAATTATACTCCCGAGACTTTTGAGCATAGAGCACAGGGAATCTTAGAGACAATTAATTAATTATTTAAGGTGACACCAATAGAACTGCTAAACTATTAGCAGAAACTAAAACTAGAGACAGATGAAAGATCACATAATAAACATTTTTTTAAGTTTAAAATTGAGAAGAGAGAAAAATATAGATTGGATGAATTTAAGAGGGGAGGTAAATTCTAAAATCAAGAGTTTAAATCATTGTCAATAATTTAAATTGTCCTTATTTAGTTACCTACTAAACATCAATTTGAATGTTAAATAATAGTTTGAATTAAATTGTTGGATTTGAGTTGATAAAACAAACATGCGTTGTGTTCTGCTACTTGGATGAAGTACAAGCTGATGGAGTTGACATAGACAATGGCACTCAAATAGACATCATTTGACAAACGTTCTCCAAATATTTCCTTGGGTTCCAACTGATGATAGAGCTCAAAGTTCATCAACTGACACTTGAAAAGAAGAAAGATAGTAATGGAAAATGCGGGGAAGTTGGATATAATTCAAAAAAAAAGATTGTATGGATTTCCTAGTTGCAAAAATCGATCGGAGTGGCATAGCTTAATTTAAAAAGTTTTACTGTATGCCAGGAACCTAATGTATATAACTATGAACAATAAGTTAAATTTAATTAATTTTTACTTCTTAAAGACCATAATCATAAACTCTAAAGGTTTCTTATAGGACAAGTATTCTACACTGTTCTCATTTCTAAAAATGTCGTGTGTGTTGGCACAACTCAACTATTCTTCGGTATTGTCTTCTTCCCATTACTAAATAGCTATGGAAAATTAATTATTAAAGGTGAATAATTAATTTTCTCTCTAGGTGCTCTTAAGCAAATTAAAAGTAAATGAGAACTCAAGGTCTTTATTTATAGAACTGGTTTAAAAAGTCAAAAGTTTACCACGAAAACAGGAGAAATAAAATTCTGCAACCAATAGGAAAATCTCCTTGGAATTTGAATTGAGAAAAATTCATTTTCCTTTATCATTCAAACATACCACTTTTAGAATTCATAAAAATAAAACAACCCCAAAATAAACCCTAATCCTCTTATTTTTTTCTCTTCTCTCCCTACCTCTCTTTCCCCTCACCGCTGCTGCCACCACAATATGACACCACCACTGGCGGAGGCATTCATGGACGAGTGGGGGCAGCATTTTTTGTTTGTTTTAATTCATAAAAGGCAATACAGTAGGGGTAATTATAATGAGTAGGTGATACTCACGTTAGATTGAGAAAAAAATCGTATTTTATTTGGATAGATAATAATGAGTAGGTAACACTAAAAACTTAAGTGAGCCACAAATGACTCAAATTATTAAAGTATTGATGCGTTAATGTCGTAAGTATTAAAGTTACAATTTATTAGAAGTTTAGGGAAAGTTTTGTATTATTTTAAGTTATATGGCTAAAGTGAGAGAACTGTTACTTTCGAAGACTAATTTAAAATTAATCATTTTTATTTTTCTCATTAATTATTTTCAAAAAAAGAAAAATTAGTATACGCCCCCCCAGATGATGTACCCCTATCCATAAAACCACCATTTGATCTCCTTCCCTCCACAAACAACATTATTGTGAGTTAGCTTGTGCGTCTAAGGCTGTTCATAAACCCGCAAAACCCACAGACCCAATCTACCCCACCCCAACTCAATCCGAAAAATACAATTTCTAGTATTAAATTTATTTTTTCGGCCATTCAATGTCTAGCCCGAAATTTTGAGACGGGGTATGGGTTGGACCTATAATGGCCCGCACACCCTAACACAAACCGCGCTCTAACTTGCCTCATCTAATATCTAATTCTAGGCAGACAACTCATTTCTACCTCTAATTTTTTCATGTTTGAGTTAAGCATCTATGTTTACTTTATGTTAAGACTAATTTATGAGTGTAGAGTAATTTATGTTTGCTTTATGTTTGATGTTGGATGGACTACTTTGCTTCATGTTTGATGTTGGATGGAACTTTGAATTTCTATCTATTTGAATGTTGGAGTTATTATTTCTATTTGATGATGAACTTTGAATGTTAGAATGAACTTTAAGTCTTTGATTCTTTAAATGTTGAAACCGACCACCCAACCCAACCCAAACATCATTAGGTTGTGAAATTTTTTTAACATTATTGGGGTCAAATATATACAACTCACACCTTTTGAAGCAGGAGAAGAAAAAGTCTTACTCTGCATCAATCCAACCCATAAACAGCCCTATGTGCGTCAAAGCGAGTGCCTCAGCAAGATCTCCCCACGTGGGACCACTGCTTCTAGGAGGCTTGCACTATTGGATCTCTCTCGTGCAGGGGTCTTACAAATCTCCGTCGTTAACCACTAGTTTACTCAAAATACTTATGAAGTAAACCATTGTTCTACTCTGTGTTGGTTGCTTTCTTTGATCTGCTATTCGAATTTTCAGATTAAAACTATGGTAAAAATTTACTGATTAGATAAGTTGTAAATTACTAGTTTACCACTTGAAGAAGGTCCTATAAAAGCAATATATGCGGTAGATTACTCTAATGTCTCATCACGAAAGTAAACTAGTAGTTTACTAACTCAAATAGACTAAAATAAACATAATGTGGACTATTGAACAACAGATAAAAAGTACATATGAAAGAAAATAGTATTAAAACCCAGTAATTTCTCAAAGATAACATAAAGCCTAATTCTTTCAGCCTTGAGCAATGGGATAATTATTTGGTCTGCCAATAAAACATGGTATGGATCGACTTTTGTCATGGAGAGAAAAACTTTTGTATTTTCTACCATATTGTTTGATAAAAAAATATATACTGAAGGGACAGAAATACAATAGTTTATATATATATATATATATATATATTTTTTTTTTTTTGTTGTTGTTGTATTTTTTGGAGCTGGTAAGAGTGGTTTCTAATGGATACCGGTCGGTAACCGGCAGCTGGTGTAACGGTAGTTAACGATGGTGAATTCCTCTTGATTGTGTTGAGTTAGCTGTAGACTTGGTTCCCTCATTTGTCAAAGAAGTAATTGTTTTCATAAAGCCCTTTTCATAACAAAAAAGTTAAAATAACCCACGCTTTTAAAGATTAAATAGATTACCAATGATTAATCCATCGAATGTAATCAAATGAGTTATTCTAATTTGGTTTCTTTGATCTTTTCTGGTTTTTATAGAATGATTTACAGAATTTCGGAGATAAAAAATATGAGTACATAGATAGTTGCAGAAAAACAACACATCAAATGACGTATGAAAAAAAAATGTTGAAAAATTAACCATAGTCCTCTCTCAAAAGTAATACCAAGCCTAATTCTTTCACCATTGAACAACAATTCTAAATAGGCCCACGGTTCGCGAAGTTTTTCGCTTTTTTGTGTTTTTTTTTTCTTCTACACAACTCCCCCTTTGTGTGTTGCTCTTGCTTGTTTTGAGTTACCTTTGCACTTGGTCCCTCATTCATTAAATGGGCCATATTTCTGTCAATAGGCCTTAGCGGCTTTGTAGTTTTCCCTCTTCATGAAGCCCTTTCCATAATAAAAAGGGTAAAGAAACAAATACTCCCTAAATGTATAAATTTAGATTTTTCTCTCTTACTCTAAATTAATATTGAGAAATTTTAATAAATACTCTTAAAAAATACATGAGTCTTGATTTTTATCCATTACTCTTAATTAATATCTTTTTTGGTCAAATAATTATATTAACAAAAGAATACTAATAAAAAATAAAGGATAAAAATCCATACCCATGTTAAATGACTATATTAGTCAAAAGGGTATCATTCAAGAGTAAGGATTAAAAGTCCATACTCATGCACTCTAAAGGTTCAATAATTTTCTCACAATTTTAAAAACAATAATAAGTGTTGGTTTCCAAAATGATTTCGAGTGTAAAAGCGTGGAAACTTGAATCGGGTCTGAACAAAAATTTTCTTAAAAATTTTGAGAATGCTATAAAATACATTAACTTATAACGAATAAATTAATCTAATTAATTTAGAACATGAAATATACCTAGCAACCGATTAGGATGAAACTTGATTTCTTTGATCACGAAAAATCCTAGTGCTTGGGTTCCTCAGATCACCAAGAGACTTTCTCGTCAATTCCTTGATTCTTCTAAGAACATGTGTGTGGGCACCTGAAATTAGATAAAACAGTTATCGCTTGCTTATTTGTCTTCAACGAACATCAACACATATACGACGTGGAACTAGAAATTGGAAAAACTCTTCTCCCTTTTCTCTCTATAAAAAACGGCCACTTCAATAATAGGAAAGCAAAAATTGTATTTTTTTAATTTTCTGTAAATTTCTATTTATAGAGTCCTAGGAAAACTCTTTTCTTTAGCTTAAAGATAAAGCAATCTAAAGATAAAGATTAATCTTGAATCCTATTTAAAATTAGATAAATTCTCAATTGACTTTTTGAAACAATTTTCTCTCTCTCCCTTATCCTCACAGGGCCGGCCACCATAGGGATATTCCCCCATCTGGTTGGCATTTTTAACAGATGGAGGAGGAAAAAGAATCCTCCTTTATGTTGTAGTCCAATTTTTACTCAATTCAAATAAGTCTAACTCCAATTTAATTTGAATTCTAATTGGATAACTTGTCCAATAAGTAAATCGGAAAACTTGGAGAGCAAGCAATTGAATCCCAAAGGGATTCTCCCTATGTTGGACATGTGGCACTATGTGGTCCCACTACACGTGTGTTCTAAAATTCAAATTAAATAATCGCATTATTTAATAAATAATAAATTCTTAATTAATTATTTCCAAGTAAAATTAATTTAGAATTCTATAATTTTAAATTATTATTTTACCCTCAGTGTCTTATAGAATTACAAGGACAATGCGGGGACTCATGGACCTTAATATCTAGCTCTAATAAAATTATTAATTAATCAAACTCTTTAATTTATTAATTAATCTTATTAATTCTATGGTTATTCCACTATAAACTTAGAATTACAATCTTGATGTTATAGACATCTATTTACATCTGTAAAACGTCCATTTGATATAGTCACTTCATATAGATCAATCCTTCATAAATAATTCATAATCAAGGCTAGATGAAATCCGTTAACCTCTTTAATTACATCTTTCTCCTTTAGTCCCATTGATCCTTTAATGAATTGTATATTCGTAAAATAAATTCATGAATTTGAGCTCGTTACATATTAAGTATTGAATCAACATTCAATGAAATTATTTATCTACTTTTTTTCTCAAGAAGGAATGGATTCCATATTGTAATATTAACATTTCTAGCTATCTATTTCTTTATGCCTCCAAGATACAAAGGATAAGATTTAGTAATCTTAAAATCCATATCAAGTAAGTCAAAAGACACGAATTCATAAATAGAAGTATGCCAATAACTCGGGATTAAGATCATTCTCTATATGACCATTGGTAGACTCAATTAATACTTCTATATTTAATGAAAATTATCATAAATTCATATTGTCTTTTGTCCCAGTCCTACAAATCTCATTTTGTAAATACACTCATTCGCTATCTTCTTTATATCAACGACGTGGATAAATTTATTCAATTCTTAATGAGAATGACATGTATTAATAATATTTTAATTAAAAATTTTGAACTTTAATTAAATTCATTACAGACTTATTTCAATTATCATCCTTAAATATTATCCTCTAGTATACAATCGTAGAATTTTCAATAATATTCATAAAGTATATAACAATACATGCACATAAATAATGAAATTTCTACTTTATTAAATGAATAATAAAATCTAAAAGCACATTTCATGCTTTAAGGACATCATTCTCAATAATCTCTCACTTGTCCTAAAGCAGGTGTGAAATGTCTTTAATCCCAAATGCATCCAAATGCCTATCAAATGCCTTTTACGGCATTGTCTTCGTAAGTGAATCTGGAAGGTTTTTTTTTCGTACCAATCTTCAGAAACGTTACATCGCCTCTTTCGACTATATCTCTTATCAAGTGATACTTTTTCTCTATATGCTTTGCACTCTTGTTGCTTCTTGGCTCATTTGAGTTTGTCATTGCTCCATTATTGTCACAGTAAAACTTAACATGCTGATACATATTTAGAACGACTTTTAGATCACTCACTCAAAAATTTTTTGAGCAAAGTTGCTTATTTTATTTTCTTTACTGCTTCACAAACTGTAACATATTCAGGCTTCAAGTTGAATTACAATTCAATCATTTTTTTTCCTTTTACAAAAATTTAAAATTTTATTTAAATCTAAATATGAGAATCAAACAATTTGTGTGAACAAACGAGGCACAACCACCGCAGAGCAGGAAGGGACAGAGCCACGTACTCTTCGCAGCTATGATCATGTGAGGGAAACGACAAGAGAAGCGTACTTTTGTCTAGATAAGCCACCTCTCATTTCACCTTTTTCTGTCGTTTTCTGTTTTTTCTTTGAACCCTTATCTGTGGTTACTGAACCCGTCAGTGTCATGTCACTACACACTCCAACACTGCCATCACATGCTAATGACTTTTTTTTTCTTTTTCATTTTTTTTTGGGCTAGCAGACTTTTTTTCTTCTTCTAATTATGGGACGCATGTGAAAGGTACGGACATGACAGCTCATGATATGTTAATTAATATATATATATATATATGTTTTTTCTTTTAATCGGCAGTCATAGGAGACAGATATCAGCACGTGGGTAATCTGTGGCTGTCAACCTTTTTTGAGCGCCCCAATGTGTAGGAGATTTATCCTCATTAAACACAAAAATGAGTCTCGTTTGTAGGGTCTTATATCAGTTTTATCACGTGGGACTTATTTTTTGTGTCTATGGAAATAAAATCTCAACAAAAGATTTTCCTCCTTTTGTTTTCTCCTTCAATATATATAATAATAATAATAATAATATAAGTTCTCGTTTTTTGAGATTAATATACGATATGGTTTTACACTTCTTTGTCACTACTACCGTACTGGTCATACGAGAAGTGCATGTATATTGATTTGAAGGACGTGCATATGGTTAATTGGTCATGCAAGTGGAAGAAGAAGCTATAGCTTATAAGCATTCGCATATGCAAAACACTATACACAAACGCACACATACACATGCATGCATACGTATATATGTGTATATACACGTACATTTTTTTTTCGTCGATGATGAAAAGAATCCTCTTGGCGTACATATATAAATGGGAAATACAGTCATAGAAAGACGAATACACCCCAATATAGTAAATCTTTCTTGATGGTTTGATTTCATCATGCATTTAATTTAAATTTTCAGAATATGATAGATTTTTATCATGTTCACGAACATCATAAAGCGGTAGAAATAAGAAAAGAAATTTATAATTAATACTGCAATAGGACGTCAGAAATTAGGAGCGATATTGGCTTTAACTGAAAATTATTTTTTTCTTAAATAATGAATTAACTTATGGATTAATCATTAAATAATGTATTGTTCTCTATATTGATCTGGGTTCTGTATACTGGCTGCGGCAGAAGCAAGTGGGCTGATATCTTTTTACTTCATTACGACTCTTCAATACACCAAAAAGAACTTTATATAAGTCAAGTTTCAAAGGCATAATATGATTAGCTGAGCTTAGAAAAATCCAGCAAATTAAATTATTGAGAGAGCACATGTTTCAAAAAGTTTCTTTTCATCTTTGAAAGTGATTATCAACCACAGATGCTATATATGCCTAATGGCATTTAGTTTCTCTTTGGAGTTTTGTTTCTTTCTTTATAACATCGAACGTGCAAATTTTGATTTTGCTTTAATATTGTATTACTTATATAGTTTTCTGCCACTTGGTGGTACGTGTATATGACTATGATCTATCACCAACCACGCCGACCGTACTAATCAGCCCAAAAAAAAAAAAACTTACAAGATGATCAATATATTCATCAAGTGATAAGTTATATATAGTCATATGTTCAGTTTTACATTATTGGTGGTCTCGTGTAGCTTCAAAGTACTTTCTCCAAAAAAGAGGGAAAGAAAAAAAGACAATGGAATTGAATACATAATGGGTCAATAAAAAAAATACATAATGAGAATTTTTCTAGTAGGACAGACTGACAGTGCCACTTTTTGACCGTTAGATACGAGAAAAAAATATCAAAGTAAAAATATATGAAAAATAGACAATTCTTTTATACGGATCTGATGACTAAAAATAAAACTACCAATAATTCTTTTTTTTTTCTCCTACTAGAAAAGCTCCCATACATAAGTTTAGTTGCTTCACTCAGATTTTGGCCAGAGGATGATGTTTCTTTTGTACAGTAAAACGTGCATGTATAATTGTTGTCAGAAGGAGAATGTGGAAATTTTTGCCAGACAACTCACATGCCATTTGCCCACCTAATTTTGATACAAAGATCGATCCAGATTGATTTGTTATTGGTAAATTAACAACCTCCTTTTAAAAGTTTTACTTCACTGGTACTCAAGGTAGGGTTTTAAAATGATCATCATATTGTCTAAAGAAATAATTATTTGATTATTAACTTTCTCGATGTAATATTCTTGGGGGTGTTAGAAAAAGAAAAATTCTAAAATAATACCTGTGTGTCGATTCTATGCTTTTGTTTATATTTGGTGAACTTTGGCAAAATGAAACTAATAATTGCACCAACTCCATAATATATATATATATATATATATATATATTAAACTCCTTTGGATCTGATCATTTTATTTTAATGTACCCGTTACTGGACAAAATGATCAGGTGAAAAAGGTTACATCTAAAAGCATTGACTATAATTTACTTAAGCGTATTAAATATGAAAGTATAACAAGTTGCATATTGGTCCTTTTTCCTCAATATTTTTCTCTCTTCTAGAACAGGACAGATCAAGTACAAGAGAATATGAATAAGTATATATGCTTTTGAATATGAAAACACGTGAAAATATTCCCAATTCAAAGACTTATATATACATCACATGATATGCTATCAGCTAGCTTATGGTAAAATGCTGTCTTATACAGAGAGGACCTTATGGCACTTATCAAAGCTAATTATATAAAGCGGACAGGCCATGGAAAAATACAAAATGTATATATAAATTAATACATGAAATAATATTCCCCACTTTCTTATGATCTCAATTTTAATTGAGTATATATTGAGATAATAGCTAGTATTAACATATATATAAACACTTAAAAGACATGTATTCTATCGTGAACCATTAAAGTAATTGCTGGAACTATAACCAGGGCTTTAATATACTCCAATATTGATATATATATAGCCACGTAATTGGCTAATTGTGTTCTTTTTTCATGATTAATTCATTATATATGTTAGCATCTTTGAAGAATATGAATATTGGAACGCGCGCGCGAGATATTCTGGGAGTGTATGAAACGATTAAAAGTTTATAATATATCCGTTTATAATCAAACTCCCACTGATCAGTAAAGTTTTCGAAATAAATATGCTTTTACATCCTCCAAATTCATTCACTTGATTTCTGCAGTTATTTGGTCGTTTTTGTATCCTCTTTGGCTAGTATCCCAGACTGGCAATTTTGGCAATAAATATCTTCCAAGTTTCATTAGATCTCTCATGATTAAACCGAAAAAAAAAAAGGAAAAAAAGAAAAATAAAAAGAGGGTTGCGATGTAGCATTTCTAATTACTTAATGATCTAAGCAATGCTATATATAACTGAGCAAATTTAAATTAATTATGGCATAATTTGCAGTTTGACTCCTTAAATTTCCAATATATTTTTGGTCAAGGTCCTCTACCTAGCTTTTCCTAGCTAGTACTGTTACTTTCACCTATGCAATATGGCCATAGGACTAAAAATGTTCTATCAAAGATCTAAAAATGTCCTAATTGCAACTACTGCCACTTAATGAAGATAATTTCAGGAGTTTTGGGCGCACAAGAGAAAACAGATCAAATTAATTGATGTAGATTCTCTCCCAATATATATGAATGATTTTTTAATAGTTACGTTTCCATTTATGATTATCTTCAAATATAGAAATTTAAAAACGTGGCACAATAAGAATCAAATCTCATTAATTATTATAAATTTTTTTGTCAATTATATCTAATTTATTATAATCGTGTGTGTATATATAATATATATATATATATATATATATAGACGATAATGATGATGATGATGATGATGATAGGGATACCATGCATGTCATGTCTTTGGCTTGATAGTTATATATACGCATGAATCCTGATGAGTATAATAATGGTGTTCAAGAAAAACTTGACATCCTATAGAAGGATCAATATTTAGAGTTGTATTAATCCTATGTTCAATTCTTTTAAGTTTTAACATTAATCTCTTACCTCCTTTTTTATGGTATTGTCCTTTTCAGGTTTTGTCTAAAAATAAAATTAGATACTTTCAGAGTTTGTATTTGATAAAACTTAATTATAGTGCGCGTGATCATATATAATATGCGGATGCGACTCACTAATTCCTCCTTGGTTTACACAATTAAGATAAATGTTTCACAAAACTTCATTGGAATCTCAAGCTAGAATACTAGTCACTGTCTAACAACCAAACAAATTTTAACTATCATTACTTTCCATTCTGTCAAGAGTCATATGATCTATATATTTAATATGATCATATGATCTTAGAGATCAAACATTTGCTTTACTTTTTCACTTTTTACTTA
>NW_010361820.1:1087444-1093650 GCF_000414095.1 Morus notabilis | reverse complement strand
TTCCCTACCTTAAGGGAACATGTCCTAAACAAAGATAGTGATGCTAATAATGTAATCGTCTTAGAATAATTTAATCCAGACCTAGAAAGTTCTGATAGCTGGCTAGGTAAGAAATTAACTATATATATGCTTATCAGCCAGCAGAAAAAAATATGAATAACCAATTAGGCGTGTGTCAAAAGTGTGCGCTTGAGCAAATCATTACGACCAAGGATTAACGCAACTTTTCAACGTGCTATAAAGGGAGAGGTTACAAAGTTATCAAATCAGCTAAGAATTATGAACAAAGGATAAGCCTTAAACAATATATCCAAAGGAAAAACATTTTAAAATTGAGAAAAAGAAATATTAGAGGCTACAGTCATATTAGACTAATGTATTATTTAAAGGTTCTAGAGATTTTTTCTTTTCCTTTTTCTTTTCTTTTTGCTTAAGGAGGGTTCTAGAGTTTAGAATTTATTTAACAAGCATTTAATTAACTTAATTATATCAAGCAGTGATTCCGCAAATATATATATATATATATATATATATATAGAATTAACTATAAAAACTTTCTCTCAACTATAACCTTTACAACAATATGTCATCTGATTTTCAATAAGTGATATTTGTTCTCCCAATCTATGAAGTATTATAATGAAAAAACTTATTTTCTTAGGATTTCTAACAAAAATAGCATGTTTCTCGTAGAGAATGAGGATCATTGAACAATTATTCTGTTAGCTATATAGCTCCTAAGTATGCAATCACATGGAATTGAAACGATAGATTATTATTTTTTAAATTGTTAAGGTTTTTTTAGTTTATTTCCCTTAAAATTTTTTAACTATGTAAATTTTTAAAATCAAATTAGCTTTAGACATAGTAGAGTTATCAAAATACTCACATATTATATATACGTGTCAATTTCCATTAAAAATCCTAACTAAAAAAGTTTTTTCGTTAATATTTCATGGATCGAGAGGAACAAATGTTATGTTTTAAATATTAGGAGATACATTATTATAAGGCTATAATTGAGGGCAAATTAATGCATATGCACATATATGTATATATGTATATCTATAGTTCCATTGTTGGGACCCTAGTGATTAGGTTTTGCTACTTCGATTTTATCTAGGGCAAAGTTCAATCCCTGGTGAGGCTGAAAAAAAAAAAACAGTAGGAAGCAACTTAAATTATAAACCTACTAACAAAGAATCCATCATTTTCAGATTTCATGTATATACATTTGGATAGATATTCATTTTCTCACTACAAAGAAAATCCTATTCTGCACGTACGGAAATTGATTTTATATGATTTCACTGGATTTTCATGAGGGGCTGGGATAAATTTCATGCATGTGTCATACATAAATATATATATTTATATGCATGCACCAAATTATATACATAAAAAATGAAATAAAAACAAATGTTATACACACACACACATATCAATAAAAGAAAAAGAATTATGTGAAAGACATGTTTTTAGTAAATGTTCATAATTTTCTTAAATAAAAACTGTTCTCTTTATTAAGAATAAATTCAATATATTAATTTACGTGATTTTGAAAACTAAGAAATCAGTACCGATATTTTAAATCAATAATTTGCCAAAATAAAACAATAATTTATCAAAATTAGAGACATATGCTTATAGTAGCTTTCAAAGGACCATATTATCCACCGCAATTTCCTCCCACGCTATATAAGTTGGTACCTAACTTATAGCTGACACAAAGTTAATTAATTAAAGAGCGAAGAAAAGAAAAAGTTGATTATTGAGATGCCAATTGTATCTTGGCAACTAGCTATGACTATACAATTTTCACATATGAAATATTTATTTATTGTTAAGACTACTAAATATCTTGGATGATCAGAATATTCTCTCTAATATTGATTTTTTCCGTTTCATTCTAAAGTTTGAACCGAAGAATACGATGGAGGGGACAGTAATGGGTAATCAAATTTCCTTTTTGTCAACATCAAAAGTTTATTTATTTATTTATTTAATCAAGTTTTTTTTTTATCTAGAAAAATTAAATTGACTTTTTATGTAGGCGGCGGGCGCAGTCTGAACAAACTTAGTGGAAAACACATACATCTATATAAGCATAAGGTTTGATAATCTAAAAGGGCATCCGCATTATTGGAAAACATATGCAAACAGATCCAACGGAAATCAAAGAATTAAATTCGATGGAAACATTATGATGACATTACTACTACTAATATAATAAATAAGTACGGCCCACAATGTGATAATGACATGCAACAACAAATGTTTACAATAAAGTTTACATATTATAGGAATAATATAAGAAAGTGACACTAAGGCATTTAATTAACATCATTTTAGTTGTTCATGCTTCTAGAACTAAAGGAATTAAAGATCATTTGTCTATGCATTATTAGAAACAAGTTGGACCGATCGATTACGGTACTTGTGACAGCTTATTTGCACTATATTAAGTAATATTTAGGGAAAAATATTATGTTATAAAACATATCATTTTGGCATGGCCTAGTTTGACACTTTCAAAATTTGGTTTCTCATATTCGGAAAATACTATTGCGTTGCCCTATTATTCAAAAAATATATTAGCCCAAGCACATAAAACACTTTTTTGTGATACCCATCTATCCTTTCAGTCACAAAATATAATTAAATAAGGAAAGTAATAGATCCCTAATAACATAAAACTTAAAAGGCAGTTCTATTCACAACTTTTTTTTTTTTTTTTATCTCCACACACCCCTTTCAATTAAAACCTCTTATTACAAAAAACAAAACAAAACAAAAAACAAAACAAAAAACAAAAACAAAAAACACTCACATAAATGACATAAAGGAACAATTATAATAGATTTAATTGCATGATTAAATTTTATCATAAAAAAGAAATGAATGATTTTTATATCGTATCCTCAAATTATAAGCTAGTGTTATTTTGCAATTATAAAAAAAACCCTTATTTTCACTTTTCAACGACCAATCCAAAAAATTCATAGAAGTAGGTTAATTTTTTCTATTTTTTATGACAATTGTTCATATACCTTTTTTTCATTTCGTGTTTATATATTTTTTTGCTAAATATTTCATTTTTAAGACTAATTTTTTTTTTTCATTTTTATAAAGTTTGGTTGATTGCATATTTTTTATTTCATTCTTTTTTTTCTCCTTATGATCATATGCTTTTTAATAGAGGTGTGTAAAAAGTAAAATTATTCATTTAGAAATAATGTGAGGTGTGTAGTTAGAAAGTGGTGTAGAGAGTAAAAAGAGGGGGATATAAACACCCAACTTAAAAATATAATTAAACTAACAAAACCAAAACTAAAAAAATTTTAGATGCACGTCTCATCACAAATAATAATAATAATAATAATAATAATAATAATATGATTCGAAAGGTAGTCTGGTATATATGTGATATTGTTTAAAACACTAGGGTTTCTGAATGAGATTTCTCAATCAATAAGATACCAAATGAGAAATATATATATATATATATATATATATTAAACTTTAGAGTACGAAAATGATAGTTTACCATTTATTTATGTGTATATATATATATATATTATATTGTAGTTCCATATCAGGTTATTAGAACGGTTAATTCCTGAAGTATGAGAACTATTTCATTTTGGTCCTCGATTTTTTTTTTTTGGCAGATTACTCATTAAACTTTTATTTTTTAGCAACTCTAATCTCTCCCATTAAAATTGACAAAATATGTCAAATATTCAACAGAAAGAATTACATCCCTATCGCATAGCAACTAAAAGTTTTACAAAAAAAAAAAGTTATATTAAATATAAAATGTTCTAGCTAGTTTGTTAGAGTTTTTAAATTGGAGAACATTTTGCATTCAATATATCTACTTTTGTAAAACTTTCAATTAATATGTGATTGAAAGTTGACTATCTTTATCGAATTTAAAAAATATTTCACCAATTTTAGGATTAAAACTGGCCGGGAAAAAGAAAAAAAGAAAAAGAAAAATTAAAGTTCAGAGATTAATCTACCAAAAAAATAACGTTTGAGGAGCAAAATGATGGAATACTTATGATCAAGGATAAATTGGCAAATGTACTTTGCACGACTAATTAATTATAATTGTCACGCCTTGAAGCCGGGGTTAGTGACGTAGAGGCTCGTTTAGAGGTTAAGCATGTTTAGAAAAGTAATTAAACATTTGAAATCATGATAATCAAAATCAAAAATAAAATATTAAAGAAATTCCCAAATGAGCCCACATTTAGCTGAAAATAAATGACAAGAAAGTTAAGGGATCTTCCGCACTTTCTGATTACAGGAGGTTAAAACTTGAGCCTCTAACATCATTCAGGGCTTCACCCACAGGATATACAGTATTGTACATACATGAACATGTAAATAACATTACAGACATCAACCACAGTCTAGAAATCCAAAGTTCAGAGTTGACAGAATTTACAATTCTTACATTTGTACACAGGGAGGATGAACACAATCCTCTTTTAATCGGATGGTAGCAACTAACTCAGCTACTCCGCACTACTCTTCGCGTCGCCTGGGAGGGGTTTAATATTTATAAACAATGAAAACGTGAGCGAAATGTCCAGTAGGATGTATTTTTAAATAAGTTTTGTAAACAAGTAAATAAATGAATGAACAAGTAAATAGATAAATAAATAAATAAATGTAGACATTCAGTTCCAACACAACAGCCGGAACCTCACATCCTTTTTCTGAAAGGAATATAAACTTAAAATTCTGTATTACAGGCATCAGCAAGTAATTTATCACAAGCACAAGCACAAGCCTTAACACTACCGTAGTGGCCCGGTCTGGGTTTCAGGTTCTGCCCCCAAGGATACACTCTCCTTATCATATATAGGTCATCAGCCGGTTTACCGATTCGCAAGATCTCTTATCTTAAGAAATCATTCATTAAACTTTCTAAAATAGTTCATTATAATTCCAATAGCTAAAATCAAGCTATTGTTTTTGAAAATGCTTTTCTTTCGTAAACATGCCCTTTCTTTAAAACATTTGCAAGGGGTAAGAAATCCTACCTCTCAATCATCAAACCTGCGGCTAGCGTTGCACTTTCCTAGCCTCCGCTTGCTCGAAGCGTTCAGTTTGATTCCTCAACTATCATTGATACAAAACAACACTTTCGGATCCAATTCTCATTCCAAAAGCAATTCAATCTCAATTATACTCTTCGATTTCCTATTAGTGTGCCATAATTCATTTACCGGTTTCATAAACCATTTCATGTTTCAAATCATCATTCTAAGGGTTTTAATCTCAAAATATGGATTAAAGATGCTAATCTATTTACTCTAGATCCCTAAATGAAGCTAATTTGGGTTCTCTTTGAAAATCAGGGTCAAAATAGGTTTTTCAAGCAAAACATGGTCAAATCCCGTGTACACCGGTCAACAGGTGACAGAGATGTGCAACACCACTGGTCGACCGGTGGTGTGCAATTCGGTCGACCGGTGGGGTAGTGATGTCAAACGTGCTGTGCCGGGCCGGCATGGCATGCTTGACCCCAGGCCCATCACGGGCATGGGCCGTGCCAGGCACAGCCCTGCACAATGCATGGCCGTGCCTGAGAAGAAAAACTCAAGCCCGGCCTAGGCCCTTCACGGGCCGGCCTCGGCCCTTGTATTTTTTTTAAATTTAATTAAAAAAAATATCATATGCCCCAAAAGATGTGATTTTATTGAATTGACGTAATAGGAGTACACATAAATGACTGTCTCGTTAAAAACCTTGCTAAGTAAAACCCGTGGGGAGATCGGGACAAAACCTTAGCGAAGGAAAAAAGAGTGCAGTAGCTAAGAATAGTAAATTACAAACCTAAGTGCTTCCAGAAGATTCTGTTCTAAGTTAGAAAAATATTCTTACATCGAATCATCTGTGTATTGTTGTTTTCGTCTTCTGGCATCTTCCCAGTCTTTAACAAACATTAGTCCCTCCAAGATATTTGGATGCATTCTGCTTCTCTTCTCGTCAAGAATTCGGTTGCTTACGCTAAAAGCTTGCTTCGATGCTACCGTTGACACTGGAGTTGTCAGAATGTCACGAGCTATTATGGACAGTGTTGAAAAACAATCAGTCTTGCTCTTCCACCACTGTAAGATGTCTAGTTTGTCGTCATCGATTACAAAATTTACTTCAAAATATTTGACTAGTTCCGTAGACGCTTGTGT
>NW_010361820.1:1041292-1086047 GCF_000414095.1 Morus notabilis | reverse complement strand
GATGTGAGTGATAGTGTTTGTTGGCGGGAGTCCACACTCTCACCTTGGTGCAACGGTAGACATACTTTCCAATGTCTATCCAGATGACCAGTACCCCCACTCTTTTTATTAGAAAAGTGCTTTTTACAATATTTACATACCGCATGAATTTCCATCTCACCTATTTTTAGATTTGGTCGGGGCTCTTCGGTGAAATGCTGCCATGCCGGAGAAGTTCGCGGTCTTTTTCCTCTGTTGCGTTCTCCAGCTTCCTCGTTGTATACTGAAGCATTATCCACCGGAGCATTTTCTGGTTCAGTGGGGGTGGGGTTGGAAGGCATCATTTCTTCCTAAAAAAATGTCTCCTCACCAAGCTCAGGAAGAGCAGTGAAATCAGGGAAGTTTGGTGAGGCCATTTTCTGAAAATTGATAGAACTTGATTGAACTTTGTAAATGAAAGAGCTAGAAAATGAATGAACGCGAGAAAAAAGCTTAGAATCAAAATCAAAGAGACAAGTTGAGAGATAGAATGAGAGTGAGATGAGAAGATGAGAGTGAATTGTTGTGTGAGATTTATGGTGGAATTAAGGGGTATTTATAGGAGATTTTAGGGTTGAAATTCGATTTTTTTTTCCGTTGGGCCCTTCGCGGGCCCAACGTGCGGCACGTGACGGGCCTCCCGTTTGGCCCATCACGTGCCAAACGGGAGGCACGTGACGGGCCAAACGGGAGGCCCATCACGTGCCGAACGTTAGGCCCGTGAAGGGCCCACTGGACCAAATGAAATGGGCTTCTTCGTGGGCCGTTTCGTGGGCTTGGGCCGGGCCGAATCAGGGCTTAGGCCGGGCCGAATAAGGGCCGTGCCGCGGGCCTCCACGTGCTTGGGCCGTGCTTGGGCCGCGGGCTGAGAAGTTGAGGCCCAGCCCTAGTCCATTACACGTGTCGTGCAGGCACGGCCCGCAACAGTAACGAACCGGGTCGTGCCGAATCAGGCACTATTACAGGCTGGGCCGGGCCGTCCATGGACGCCCGGCCCATTTGACACCTCTACGGTGGGGAACTGAAGCGCGAGAAAACCCGCCGAATCAGCCCAAAAACCTGCAATTTCAAGTTCAATCCAAAATATTTCAAGGGGAAACAACCAAATCCAGGTTCTAGTTACTAAATCAAGTCCAAAGAACCAAATATTCCCAATTTCTACTATGATTTTACTCAAAATCTATAAAAATCCATTTCGAACCAAAATAAGTTTTCTAATCCGAAAAATTTGATATTCAAGAGAGGTTTTTCAGAAATCTTACCTCAATTCATTCTCTTGACATTGAAAACTCCTTTAAATCCTTCTTTGGTTTGAAATCCGGTTGATTTGTGACAAAAATGGGAGAGAGAGAGTGAGAGAGAGAGAGAGAGAGAGGGAGGGCTGCACGTGAGGAAAAGAAAAGGAAAGAAAGAAAAAGAAGAGAGAAAAAGAAAAAGAAAATGAAAATGAAAAAGACACGTGTCTAATATTTAAAATGACAGTCTAAAAAATGTGTCTACACACACTTCTGGGGTGAAAATATAATTACTGAAAATATTTAAATTCCTTGAAAATATTTAAATTTACACATAAGAAACATTTATTAATCAATAATTAATTAATTAAATTAGATTAGGCACACTAATAAATCTTAATTACCTTAATTAATCTCATTTAATTCCTTGAAGTGTTACAATAATCTAAAAATAGTGGCATAAAATATCGAATTGTAGCATACAACATATCTGGATATATATGTTTATGTACTTATTTTTTTGCTGGTTATATATTTATATACTTACGTACGTATACTTTACAATATTATATCTTGGAAATTTGTGTAGTTTAAGTTTCATATATACCTGACAAGGATTTTTTGAGAATACTAAAATAGCATATTAGCAAACTTAATTTATTTATTTATATTTGCTAAAGTAGCACATTAGCAAATATTAATATTTCATCCCGATGACAAGAAATCTTCAATCTAATTTGCTTTATTTTACATTAAATATTATTGCAAATTGCATTACAAAAATTAATATTCTAGACAATGATAGTTGAGTTAGTTGCTTATAGTACAATACCAACCCTTGATTGATGTTGATGTTAAAATTAATTAATCAATTAACTTCATACAGGAGTAGTAATATTTTATCCTCCTTTGATCTCTAATTATTCCTTTTAGGCCTTCTGATTAATAAGCAATTATTGAGTAAAGATTGAAACTAATTAGTGAAATCCTGTATCATCAAGACTACCCTGCTACAATAATTAAAAAATTGTTATATAGAAATTTGAAAGTTAAAAGTTATACGTTAACCATAAAGTTTTACAAGTATGCGAGCAGGTACCAGTGATTGGCGTTCAGAGAAACTACCAAACCAATGCGAAAACCAAATGAATCCCTTTTCTTTTTTCTAACTGACCAAATTAATCCGTATGGTTGAAGCAGATTATGACCGCATTAGGTAAAACCACATAATGCTTTAGATTAGAATGTAAGACCAAGCACGGCACTGATCTTGCAAGGTCATGTATGTAAGAGTACAATTCAAAGTATACTGAAATGCATAGGGTGCATAATAAACCCATTGGACCCCACCTGACTGACCACACAGATCAAACCCGCCTGCCCCAAATAAGGAGAGGTTGGTGAAAGAAAAATTCAATTATTAACGGTCTCTCTATTTAGTTCACTGATTCGAGTTAAAATATAATTTTATGTGATAATTTTTTATTATAATAAAAAAATAAATGTGATTATTTCTCAGAGTTTTTTACTGTAATAAAACTCAAATTTTAAATTTAAATTGATAAAATGAATGCAACATTTACCATTAAAATTTAGATGACTTTTACAACCCCACACAACCTAGTGCCTATAAATAAAAAGAGATTAGTTGTTGAAAAAGAAGTGTTATTATTATTATTATTATTTTTTAAATCTTTTGAACAGGAGGTGCAATATGAGGATTTCTTAAGATGTCGCCTATTCTAGTATTACTGTCGCTCTAACACTCTTAATTGTGGAGTTCTAATGGGATCCGATGCGCTACTATTAATATGATTACACTAATAAAATAAGTGGTTAATATTTAGCTGTATACAGTTCTAAATAAATAGCATAACTAAAGTTAATCCTAAGAGATTGGGAAATTCTTCTGTTTAGTTTGCTGATTTGAGTTTGTAATTCGAGTTGAGATATGATTTTATGTGAGAGTTTTTTATTGTAGTAAAAAAGTTAGATGTGACTATTTCTGAAAGAATTTACTGTAGCAAAACTCAAATTGATAAAGTGAATGGGACCTTAAATTATCACACACATTCCTTTGAAATCTCACGTTTGTAATTCTTATTACAAAAATATAAAAAGTATCTTTCAAAAGCAATCTCTTAACTAGTCAAAATTTCAAAAATAACGGCACTATCGTCATTATTATGCGTTAAGTATTGTCATAAGAATGCGTCTGTTGACACCCTTATTTTTTTACTTTCTGCACACATATTTTTAAATCATCTCTCATTATAATTGTAATCACATCCAATTTTACTTTTTACACACATTTTTATATTACAATTATTATCAATTAATAGTTAAATTTCTTTAAAAAAATATATTTTATAAATTTAAATTAATTTTAAAAAGTTAAATGAAACCATTTGAGATCTGTGTTTTGAAAATCAAGCTGATCTCACCAAAAAAATCCACCTCCACTACTGCCTTGCCCTTCAATATTTTAAACAACACAATGAGTTGTGGGATTTTGGATCGATTAGTAAACATTGATTTATTTTTTCTTGTAGAAAGTCTTCGCTGAACAAGAGAAACAACAAACCAACGCACCCAAAAAAAAAAAGAAAAAGAAAAAAGGAGGTGGAAACAAAGGCTACGTAGTTAGCCATTGCTAGTGATTGAACATTGGGATCCTGGTGCAAAATAAAATTCGTAGATTTAACTGATCAACTCTATATAACCTCATCACCCAATATCACCTTTTTATTATATTTTGACTATTTTGGAAATTACTAATATAGTTTAACTTTGAAAAAATAGGGCAAATGGGGTGTGTAATGATATCTTTTTTTAGAATATTATTGTCTTTAAAAGTAATTTTATTAATGAGTAATTTCAAAATATTAAAAAAATGTGTACAAAAAATATAAAAAAAGGTGTCAATAGATGCACCCTTGTTTTAAAAAATTATCACACTAAAATCTTAAAATAAGATAAACCTAAAAGTTTCCTAAAATTAAAGAAGAAAAAAAACAAAAAGTTAAAAAAAAATTAAAAACCCCCCAAAATTCCATTTTTTAAAAAAAAATAAAGTTTATCAACTGACAAGGGCAACCTCACTTTTTCTTCAAACTTACGTTTGTTTCCTGTATTTATCTCTGATTCTGAATCATGATTCATGATTTTCTACAGTGTTTTTTCTCACATAAAATATACGTAAAACGAAAATGATTCTGAATCATAATTCTGAATACATAAACCAAATGTCCTTCTTATCAAGGATTTATGGCTAAACCTCCCGCATTTTTTAGGTCATATATATATATATATATGGATTCCTTCTTTCCTTGATTGGATGTGGGGGGAAATTTTCGCACTTACAAATATGTGTGTATATACAAGTTTTAATAATTATGTTTTTATTTATAATTATTAATCAAATATATAAATAATAATGATGTGACATAATGAGAATTTAAGCTCATTAATTACTTATTTTTTTATCAATTTTAATTTATTATAACAATAGAATCAACATCGCACGATTAAAACAATCTCAGATATTTAAACGCTCTATACACAACTATACAGGTGCATGTTTAATTAACAGCTGTATGTATAGACATATATACACGTGGTCATCTTTTTGTCAATTTCAGTCTATATATTTTTGTCATTTCATGCCCTTCACTTACAAGATGAATGTACATAGTTGATACATGCATCGGTAGTTTTCAGTGTAGAATACGAAAATTACATTGGTAATTGCGAGACAACGAGAGCTCAATTCTATTTTTTCTTCATGTTTAATAATACTGTGGTCCCCATCATGTACGCACCGTAACATGACAAATAAGTATCACATATCCCACGTGGTGGACCACCACAGCTTATCTTATCTTTTCTCATCCAAAATAAATAAATAAATAAATAAATAAAATCTTTTAATAGTGACTTCTCTTGAATTATTTGTATGGAAATCTATTTTGGACCTTATGGGAAAGAGGAAAAATACATAAATAAGTAACAGAAGGGGTCAAGTAAAGGACATTTTAGGAGTCGATTCCAATTGCTATTAGCGTCGACCATCAACTCTCTTGCTCTTATTACTCCATTTGTTGGCTTAGTTTTGATACAAATTGTTGAAAATGTGGTTGAAGATAAAAAAAAAAAAAATCGCTCTAAAGATCATCTACTAAAAATAGTAGACGTGAATATTCTAAAGACAAAAAACGCTTATTCGATTTGATATGTTCTTGTCGGACTGAATTTTTGTTAATAGGTAAAAATGTCACTTTTGGCTTAAATTTTGAACGTAAATTGATCACTTGAGGTCAGTTTAGAGGCAAATGCTTAAATTGTAAAGGCAATAAATTTAAAACATGAAATTGGGGAACTAAAATGTTTTTTTGGGATTGTAAAATCTCAATTCAGGCTTGTTATTTGTCATTTTTCTCCATCTTTCTTCTCTTCATCTCAAACTCCAACGTTTAAGAGAGGGAGATCCTCGAATTTCCTCTCTTAGGATTTTTTTTCCCCTTTTTTCTTTTCCCTTATTTATATTTAAATCTTTATATTACAATTAAAGATATATATCTAATTACATCTGTAGTGGTGATTGTTTCGTCCACTCGGGGACCGGGATAAAATTTAGAATTAAATCTTCTTTATCTCTTTATTTTTCTGAATGATCGGGCGCGTTTGAAACTCATTTTAAAATAAATTTATTTTTTATATAAAAATAAAAATAAAAACGTTTTCAATCTCAGACATAAATTATTTTAAAAAATACATTTGGTAACTTTATTAAGAGATTATTTTCATTGTAAAAAAACTCATTAATGTCTCTCTTTCTCTCTCTATGCTCGGGAGAGGAGAAAACAAAAACAAAAAATGAAAAACGACTAAAAGTCATTTTTCATTTTTCTCTCATTTTACACTAAACTAAAAAATCGTTTTCATTTTTATTTTTTATCTTTATTGCGCCAAACGTCATTTTAAAAATATTTTTATTTTTTTTTCTCGAAAAACATAAAAAATGAGATTAATTTCAAACACAACCATCGTGATCCGACCTCATATTTTAATCTAGTAATAGTTCGGTATGTTGTCTTAGTGTTTTTGTGTGTTTTTATGTGTGTGTATTATCAGTCCCTAAGCTCTTATACCATCATCATTCATGTCCTTTTTATACTTTTTTTTTTAAATGAAATCACTTTCTTTATTCAATCAAAGCTAAATCAGTTTGTACAAAATAACTGATAAATTTCGTGCGAATCAAGTCATAAGAAGCTAAAGAAAGATTGAATTGAATATCACCAATAGTAGACGATTCCAGTGATCTTGAAAGTGGAAGTCCGATGGCTAGTACCACATTATTTGCATCAAATTCAACCGCCTAATTCTAAAAATGGCGAACCCAAACTAGTGACATGCTTTTTAATACTTTTTTTATGCCATATATATGACATTAGTATTGGAGATGTTCTGGGGAGATGTTTCTCTTTAATTAATAATTTTGTTCTCTAAAATTTATATTGCAATTTTTTGCTAGGAATTTATATTGTAATGTGTTAAACACATGATAGAGATTCAAAAAGCGTGCGAAATTTCAGGTATATCAACAATCATAATCGCATGTGATGTTAATGATAATTTACTTGCATATATACATTGAGGAAGCCATTCTTCTATCGTAAACATAATACGCAACAATTTTAAGGCATAAAAACTCAGCAAGGACAATTGTAGTATTTAATAATTAGTGGCTTTAATTGCATTTTTTAGGCGAACGAAGAATGACATCTGCCGAAAGAACAACCTACACAAAAAGCGGAACACGAAGCTTATAAAATTAAGAGATGTTTGGTTGGAAGATTCAAACTATGATTTGAATCATGATTTATGGTTCACTACAGTGTTTTTTCTCATAAAAAATACACGTAAATCGAAAATAATTCTAATCACATGAATTTTAATCAATAAACTAAACGTCTTCTTAGTGTCTATAGAGATATTAAGGGTCAGCTTTTTACTGAAATAATTAATAGTGTTAGTGTAGAAAAGTTATGGTAACGAAAACTATATGAAGACAACATGTAAAATTGTAAATTTCTATAATCAATACTTCAAAATATCTTTCGTGAAAAATATATTGTATCTTGAAAGCTTAGAAAAGAAAAATGACATGAAAAAGACATCTATATAGACTATATGTTATAATCTTATTGACATGTATTCCATGTACAGAAATATCTGTCTTAATTGTCCCTCCTAAATCTGAAGCCGGCCCTCTAAAATATTTTAGATAAATGAGTGAATATTTTGTTAGGAACTTGTCCATTTCTATTTCCTATTCCCTGAAAGAGAATGCATCTCTTGAACTGTTATGTTATGTACTCTTTTATTGAATAACTACATTTATTTGGAACCACCAACTAACATATATATGAGACTGAATATATATATATATATACACATATATATATATATATATACACACGCCTAATTGTTACAGCATTAATAAAGGGCAATGTGGATAGCTTTTATATAGGTGTTCAAATTGGATGCCAAAAAGCCTTCATTAAGAACCAAGGAAAAAAAAAAGTTCAATAAACTTTTATGTAGGTTTGCAAATTGGGTGCTCAGCGCCGATGGTGGAGTTGCATGGGTCTTAACCAGTGTCATATTAGGGTCTATTTGTCTCATATACTCAAACTTAAATAATTAATTCTGCTACAGTATTTTCCTCTAACAAAAAATTTGAATTTTAAATGACAGAATTAAGAATCATGATTTGAGTATACCTTCTAAACGGGCCCTTAGTTTCTTCCGATTGCAGAGTTGCATGGGTCCTCACTGCTCTGTCCTCTACAGTCTTGATAGCCATCTTATCGCTAGTGATCTTGTCCTTGTAGCTTGAGAAAATTTTCTTGTGTTTAGTTTTTATTTTGATCCAATAAAGGTGATGTTGATTCTGCCATTTTAGTGTTTTTGTTTTTATTGTATAATAAAGAAAGTTGTCACGTCATTCTTACATGCCAGTGGTAGGTCTACCACCGAAAAGTCCAAATTTTTGCCCGACGACCGAATCCGAACTGCCCGAAAATTTAGGTTGCCCAATCCGACCCGAAAATTGCCCATGGACAAGCTTCGGGCAGGGGATGCCTGCACGTGCCTGGTCAGGCTGCCCGATGCCCGACCGGCTACCCGAATTTTATTTTTTTATATTATATTTTTATGTTGTATAAGTATTTGTATAATTACAATATGTATATTACAAGAATGAATGCGGATTGTCGTCTCGTTGTTGCGGTTGTTCAACACGAGATGTGTTTCTAAACCTACTTTCGTAAGAGATATATAGAGAATATATTTTTTCCTTTATAATAGGAAACTGGTCAGTAGTGTCGATAGCTAAAAATTCACCTAAGTTATCTAATCCACTTTCTAAACCTTCTAATTTTAATCTAGGGTCAAAAATAACACCGAAACCATACAACATGGGTAATTTAGACCAATATTTTTTAAACTTCTTTTCCATAAAGGCGATAGGAACTCCTAAAACCTCGTGTGTCCTAAATTCACTAAATAAAATAGACATTCTTAAAAGTTCTCTTAACGCTAATGGTGAAGTTGGGTAATAAGTTCCACTAAGCTTTATAGTAACTTCGTGAAATCTACCTAAAAAGTTATACAAAAGTTTGGCAATTTACCAATCACTTTCATCTATAAATCTTGTTCCTAATTTTGCACTAACATAATTTGTTATAGCATCTTTATAGGGGATGCATTGTTCAAGCATTATGTAAGTGGAGTTCCATCTTATGGGCATATCTAAGGCTAATGCTCTAGGATTTTCATTACATGCTTGTAGAAATCTAAACCAATCTTGTATTCTTTGATTACTACCTTGAATCCAAGCAATGTTATCTCTAATTCTTTTAATATGACCTGACATTGATTTTAAACCGGACTTTACTATTAAATTAATTATATGACATGCACAACGTTGGTGGAAAATATCATTATTACCGAATAAACTTAAATCATTTTCAAAAAGTTCTATTGCTTTAGTATTCGCAGTTGCATTATCTAATGTTATGGCCATTATTCTATCTCTTAAACTATATTCATCAATAACAGATAAAATTGTGTTATATATTAAATTGACAGTATGTGATCCTATAACACATTTGAAACCTAAGGTTCTCTTATCCAAATCAAAACCTTTATAATAATGTCCGGTTACAGCTAAATAATCCTTGTTGGCAACGGCGGACCAAATATCCGCCGTTAACGCAACACACCCACTAGTAGAGTGTAGAAGGTTGATTAATGCTTCCTTTTATTGTTTATATAATTTTAATGCATCTTTCCTAAGAGTAGTTCTAGAAAAAAATTGTGCATTAGGATTATGTACAATTTTAATATAACGTTGCCAATTTCTTTGTTCAGGAAAACTTAGTGGTTGATCTAATGTGGCTATTAATCGTGCCATTTCCATACGATCAACTTGCGGATCGTATTTCCACGTGCTTAGACCACCAGTTTGGCGGTCAAACGATAATTACGTTTGGCAGAGATCAGCTGCCTCCTTGCTTTTGAAGACACTTTTCAGAGTGTCTTCTTAAGTGTGTAGTGCCGTGAATACTGTTACCTTGTAATTTCTCTCCACAATATTTACATTGATCTACGTATTTAATGTTACCGTTATTGTCGACCTCCTCGAATGTGTTGAAGTGCTCCCAAACTGCTGAAGTGCGCTTGCATTTCTTCTTAGAACTTGCAACACTTGCACTAGCACTACCGCTTGCCTCTCCTCCACAGCCACTTGTGCCACCACCATTACGTCCCCGACCTCTAGTACGTCCACCAGGGGTCGAATTTACAGTTTCATCAACAACTCTTTCCATAGTTTGCGATTCATGCGTTTGAAAAACATTAGGAAATTGCCCTTCTTCGATGTTGAATTGGGCATAAATGGGAATATCACCACCATAACCAGAAGAAGCCATTATGAAAAATAAGAGAGATTGAGAACGCTTTGAGAGAGCTTAAGAGAGATCGAGATTCGAGAGAGATTTGAGAGAGATTAAGAGAAATTGAGAGAGAGTTTTGGGTTGAAAAAAAAAAATTTTCCCCAAACATTCGGGTTCAACGGCTACTATATTTTTGGGCAGTTCGGGCAAAAATCGGGCAGGTCGGGCAACGGTAAGAAATCCGACCGTTGGGTTTAAATTTTCGGGCAAAATTCGGGTTCGGGTAAAAAGACCCGTTTTTGTTCAAAATTCGGGCATTTTTCGAGCTAACAGTAAAAAAAAATTGGCCATTTTTCGGGCAACGGTCACAAAAAATCGGGCAACTTCAGGTATTGCCGGAAAATTCAAAAAAATTCCGGTGAACGGCGGGGGACGACTTCTCCACGGCGGCGGGCTGTCGGGGGATTATATTTTCGGGCTACCCGAGCCCGTGCCAAAAAAAACCTTGGTCGGGCGGCGAGAGGGCCCTGCCCGCCGTGCCCAAAAATTTTCTGGCACCGGGCATGCCCGCCACCCGAAGTTTCAGCAGTGGTTGTGAATGATCATAGTGCTTTGAATCTTTTGGTCTCGGTCGAGTGGTGTTATCTATTGACTACAGTAATTTTTGTCAACTGAGCCTTTGTCACGATTATTAATGTGCCAAGAGTATCTTTACCTATTGGGTTTTAGCACTTATGTTCGTCTTTAGGTCTCATTCATCTTTATTAATGAATCTAATTTTCACAGTGATCGAATACATTTCTATTTAATGGTCTCATTTACTACTATATTAGAGTTTGTATCATCTTAATTATTAAATGAAATTTTGCTCATTCAAAAAAAATATAAACCCGACCTTCGTTAAATTAGCAAGACCCTTATCATTTCCCATAAGAAATCAATTAAAAAGGATCTTTCCTTGCCAAAATTATATACAGTAGGGTAACTATTTGACCCTTCTTACAATGTAAACCTTTTTCAGATACATCCTTGTTTTTCTATCCTAGGATCTGGATACGCTATTTGTGGAGGAAAATGAAAAGCATTAGAGGGGTGGTCACTAGACAAAAAGATCTCCAAGTTGACACCAACATTCATAGAGAATCGTCCCCCAAAAAAAAAAAAAAAAAAAAAAAAAAAAAAAGAAAGATCTTCAAATGGTCCACTTTCCCTTCTTTTGTGAACCTTATTGTCGCAAGTTTTCCATCAATTACTTCTTCTCCTGTCGCTAATAAATGTCTAATCAAATAATTTTTTCCCCCTAAACACAACCATTTTAGAAACACAGTTAAAAGTATATGGCTAGAATCTCTCTGAAGGGGAAAAAAATTCAAGCAATTTGGTGCACTCATTTTCCTTTAATTCTCATGATGAACCCATCAACCAAATAACTTTGGAAACTTGATACTAAATGACTTTTTGAATCTAAATGGTTTTGGTTTCATAGTCCATGCCATGCCTTGTCTCATTGTTTTTCATCTTAAAAAAAAAAAAGAAAAAATTACAAATTCTACCGTTTTAAATATTTAATTTATTAAAAAATTTCATTTTAAGAAGCTCTACCTTAATTAGTTTTAGTTTAAATGATAAAAATATATAAATTAATATTAACGGATAAAAATAAAAAAGAACTCCATAAAAGGTCGTTTCACATTGTTGAATAATTATTTGATTTTGATAAAAGAATTCCTCTTATTGCACTGGGGATCACATGGTAAGGCATGGGTACTTACTTACCCAAAGCAGGGCTATAATCCAGAAAAGGGGCTTCTGACCTGTGTCAAAGACTGGATAGAGTATGCTCTCTGCGGTACGTTATGAGAAGCCTTTTGTTAAAACTAAAAAAAAAAAAATTAGAAAAAAAAACAACAACAACAAAAACAAAAAAGCAAAAAGAAAAAAAAAAAAAAAAAGACTTTCTCTTATAGGTTCTAGAAAAAAAAAATATTCAAAATTTTTTAATACAACGGATATATTTATATCAGAATCTATTTATTCTATGTACTTTTTAATTTGATGTGATTTTAATCAAATTTAATTATAAGAAAACGATTATACTAGTAGGATGATCCTGTCAAAAAAAAGAAATTATTCAGTAAACTAAATGTACTACGTTATTTTGATGATGTGGTATACTTGTCCAATAAATTATTGATATTTGTGCATTTTGCCATGTCAATTCAATTTAATAATCTTTCTCTTTCTTAATGTTCTTTCTTTTTTTTTAATAACTTTTATTGTCTAGTTGTATTGATTGCAATAAATACCCCATCAAATTTTCATTGTTAAATAATTTTAAACAATAACATACTTAATTATCTATCAGAATTTGTTTCTATGCTAGGAAATTTATCACCTTAAAGTTCATTCTATTTTAAGTTTTTCTTATTATACATAAAAAAACACTAAATTTTCTTTTTTCAATTTGGCAGGAACGTGAATTGAAAAAAATAATAATAATAATACGAAACCATGAGAAAAGCCAATAGATGAGCAAAAATTATGGAGTGATTCGTCCTTATTTTTTTCAAAATGATACTAACAGACTTTTTTAAGAAAAATATTGGACGACATTTTTTTAATTTTTGGGAAATAAATATGAGAATTAATTGATTGCAATATATATATATATATTTGTTTATAATCTGTTGAGAGAAATAACGTTAAACCATTTATTTTTTTAATTAAATACAGAAATGATGCTATGCAGCATTTTTTTTCTGTCAAACCAAAGACTTTCCACCATTTTTTTTTTTACAAGTTCTGCGACTTCCATCATTTCTTACAGGAAAAGGATTTTTTTCCCCCCAATAACAGTCGCTTAGTAGTAAAATACTACTTGATACAAATAGATGTCACTCACAGTCACAGGGTTTTTTTTTTTTTTTTTTTTTTCCTTCTACCAAATAAAAAAGTTGTTAATGCCTTTTCATGTCCGACCACCTTTAGAAGGTGTTATCATTTTTCTAAATCAAGTTAAATAATATTTTCAAGAAGTTTTGAAACTAATTAATGAAGTATTAAAGTATTTATGACTATTCTAATAAAAAATAAATAATAGTAAAACACATTATTAGAAGAGAGAGAAGATCATTAATTAAAACTGACATAAGTAAATCAGACAAATGTTAAAAATTTATTAAATCGGTGTACCACATCATTAAAATGACGTGTCATTAAAATGACGTGATACACACTGAATAATTTCTAACCAAAAAATAAGAAAAAAATGAAAGAAAAATAGGGTATGGGAGATTCAAATATTGCGCTTTATTGTTGAAGACAAGTGTGGATTAATTACTGCGAGTCCAGACGTGAAATCATTTTCATGTTCTTTGACACAGAGGAAGCGAGTAAACCTATCAATTTGGTGAGGGGTTGGGTGTACATTGGGCGTCGCTAGCAACAAAAGCGCCAAGCTGATCTATAGTTTTTTATTAGGTTAAAAACTTAAAACACAAAATCTAAGTTTTATTATAACCAAAAACTCTCAGAAACAGTCACATTTAATTTTTTTATTACAGTAAAATTGTTTTTACATAAAGTCACATATCAATTTGAATTAAAAACTCGAATTAACGAACTAAATGATAAAGCTTTTTTGAGTCTATGCAACTTCTAAACAAATCAAATCAACAAGGACATATCTAAATTAAATTAGATTGGATTGAATGATATACTTTGAAAACTGATTTGATTTATTAGTTTTAGGCTACATTTTGAAAAAAATAAATAAATAAATAAACTAATCATATATTAATGATACATCTAAATATTAGTGTATCCTTTAAAAAAATGTTTAGAATTTTTGAAATCATACGTATAATGACAATATTACCAATAAATATTGCAACTTATGATAATGAAATAAGTTTAGAAATTAAAAGGTTGACAAAGGTTACGTATAATATTTGAAAAAAATTAATGAAAAATTGAATAAAAAAACACAATAAAAATTAAGGAATGTGAGCATAATGATTGCAACTTTATAGTAATAGAATAAGATTATAGATTTAAAAAGGTCGCCTTTTTATGTAGAATATGCAACTAACATTTTTCTATCATAAAGCTTGCAACTTTATAATAATATTCAATATCCAAAAACCAAGAGCAAAATACTAGATGACCTTGATATCTTTTCCATATCATGTAGGATGAGAGTTTTTTCTTTAATTTTTTTCCACTTCATCTTCATGATGCACTTTGGGTGTCAAATTTCTTATTCATTCTATGCATCATTTTTAACATAAAATATATTATTTTGATCTTCTCATAAAGCAGAATAAGAATACATCGTGACTAGTCATCAATATAAAGTGGGTTTCACTTAAAATTTAGGTCATGTTCATTTCACTGATTCGAGTTTTACTACAGTAAAAAACTCTTAGAAACAGTCACATCTAACTTTTTTGTTACAGTAAAAAATTCTCAAATAAAATTACATCTTAACTCAAATTAAAAATTCAAATCAGCGAACTAAACGAGTCATGAGGCGTTTGTGTGGATGAGACTAATATATAATATATATATATATATATAGATATAGATATAGATATGAACGCAACTATTTGCTTATTACTTTAATTGATTAGCTTTTAGTCACAACTCACAAGTCAATGCTGTTTTTTTTTTAATAGCAAACGCATGAAACACGTTCAACCTCCATCAAGCATATCAGATAATAATAATTATTATCCGCATGAGTAAAGGATTTAACTTTTAACCGCAATATTACAATTAAGTTTGGACTTTAAGAATATGGTCCCCATTTGTGCACTTTATCCTTTAATTAAATTTAGTGGGCATTAATATCCTAATTTTTTCCATCAGTTTCTATTTATAAGACAATTATGATATTCACGGGCGATTAATTGAAACGCCGGTAAAAAGTAAAATCATGCAATTTTGGCGCTGTCGTTTTAATCAACTTTGATTGCTGATTTTGCTTGCAGATTTGATCCCCACCGTCCGTTTGTACATTGGTCTCGGACGCGCATAAATTGAAATTGACGTTACCACTAACCCTCATGGAAAAATGTCAAAGCTCTTTAACCTCTTTAGTAAAAATAATATTAAATAAATAAATAATATACTTTTTTTTTTTTTTATAGATCTCCTTATCAGCTGTATAATTTTTTATCGTTAAATTTAGTTAAAATCACGTTAAATTAAAAAAAATATATAAAACATACAGTTTTTAATATAAAAAGTAGATAACTATTAATATTTCATTTTTTCGGACTCTATAAAGGCTTATCAGACCTACTAAAGGAGCACCATCGCAAGACGGGATTGGAAGAATGATGCTACAAATCTCCATTAAAGTGGTTATTTATAATTGAAGAAAAGCGAGGAGTGAAGCTATCGAGTTGACGAGGTTCAAGAGTCTGAAAGCAAAGCTCCGCCCATAGGTGCTTTACAAAAGCCGGTCCCCAGTAGGCTAATGCGCATGACTTAAAGACCTCGACCACTGAACTCGATCAACAAATAAAACCTCACAATAAATAAATAAGTAAAACAAGAAGAAGGATGAGGAAATATGACAAAGAATAGGATGCTTTAATTACACTCGGTAATGGAAAAGAAATTCGCATACGATCATAAATTCTTTCTCTTAATTTGTGCTATTTGACCCTTTTTTCCAGGAGAAAAAATATGCGTGGAATTTTATAATTTCTTCTAGAGTAGAAAGTAGTTAGATTTAATATATACAAGTTTGGAAAAACAGAGCCTTTGATAAATTCTCTTGCTCTTTTTGTTTATGCTTTTACAGGTCGTATGGAACTGATAGTCCATAATCAATTAATTGGAAGTTTTTTAAGCCTATGAAACTAAAAAATGACAATCAATCAAATTCCAAACTCATCAAAATAAAAACTACAAGACCCTCTAAAAAAAACTACAAATTCAAGGATGATTAAATGCCGCCTTCTTATCAAATTTGGGATACCACGTAATATGACAATTTTTTTTTTAGTAGAATATGACAATCTTTTGTGTTATGGTATAGGTTTATTTTTTTAGGGAAAAGTTTGTTATGGTATACTTGGTATAATATTCAATTTATTAGATGTGTAGATTTTGTTTAATTATTTAGAAATGGTCACCATTAGATATATCAAGGTTATCTCCATTAAATGCAGTATCTTACACACTTAACAAATTTTTTTTTTTTAAATAACTTTAAAGCTAAAATAAGAACCAAAAACCAAAACCAGACCCATGGAAAATCCATTACCTTCATTCAACTACTCTTATCATTCAATTCACTTTATAGAATTTTTGTTTCATCCATGGGACACCAAGTTTCAATCTCTTTTGATCTTAATAAGAAGCATGGGTGAGCGTTTTAGGATATTGTGTGTGTTTGTATGGATTTTGCAGAGAAAAAAGAAGTGTGAAAATGGAGAGTATTGAAGCATGGTATTTTTCTCTTTCTTCATCCGTAACAAGATCACTTGTAAATTGATGTTCGTTTTCTGCATTAGGGCGTGTTTACTATTTATCAAACCGTAAAAGAATGAAATAGAAAAAATAATTGATATAGGAAAGATAATGAGATTGCTCATTAAAGTAAATAGATAAATATGAGTGTCAATAATTCCCCTTTCGATGATTACTTTGTTAGGATAAAAGTATTATAATACATATTTATGCATTTCTTTTTATAACATTATAAGAAATAAAGCATTGTATTAGATTGCTGAATTATATATTTTGTTGTTTTTATTATATTTGTGAGCAAATATCATAAGGTTCCTATACTAGCAACAAGTCCTTTAATGAAATTGATTTCACTCATTGAAATATTAAAAGACATAATAAATGGGTGTGAGTCTACTAATCACCAAGATTAAACTAAATCCATTACATGGTCCCTAGTAATAGAATTTAAATATTATTACAAAATTGCATGAGAATTATAATTCTATTGTCACTGTGGTTCAATATATTCTAAATCCATTAGTATCTCTATTTAGTAATCACCATTACTACGATCCAAATAAAACCACCTAACCTATTTAGAAATAGACAACGCTACAATCTTATATAAAAAAAAAAAAAATTCTAGCTTTATTTATGATTGTAAAGCTTTTTTTTTTTTTTTTTATCATGTCATTTTATGTTATATCTTCAGTATATATGCATCATAAAAAAATATATAAAAAAAAAACTCGTTAAGTTGAAGATGTAAGAGATTATGGAAAGCTAAGAACATTATTTCACAAACATGCAATCCACATCTTCTTTAAAAAAGTAACAATCCATATCTACATTGTATAAAATGATTGATTAGTATGGAACTAATTAAGTTTTCCCCTATAAAATCAGATACTTAATTAGGAAGCTTGGTATTATTATTGTACCTTAAACAAGCCAATTTCAGAAGTTGCAATTTTCTGAAAAAACGGGGGAAAATTTTCAACTTGCTTTAGACCTGTCCTCTTGATTCGAATTAAATCAAATTGAAAATATTGTACAATAAGGCAGGCAGGTCTTGGAAAAAATTTACACCTCTTCTTATATTAATTGGTCTTCCCAAATATTTTAAATCAAGTGAACCAAAAAATAAAACCGGCATTTGAAAAAATTTGACCAAAGTACTGTAATAGCAGCTCAATAGGTGTCATCACATGTTGTGAATAGCACCACTTTTAATTAAGTTACTAAATTACCAACATTTCTTCTATAAATATAGAATAGTGCATTTTTCTACAGTACCACAACTAACCCTTATAGACAGTGTAAATAAGGAATTAAGATAGAGTTAAAAATGTGGTCGTGTAAAGGGCAGAGCAGAATTCCTGATAATAATACAATGCAAGAGGCTTTAGAATTGAAGAAACAAAAATATTATTGGCCATTACACACTCCAGAACAGGTTAAAAGAATATATTTTGGAAGTAAAGATAATTGTACTAATCATTATTTTAATTGCAAATTTTGTAAATTCAGCCAAAAAAAAAAAATTGCAAATTTTGTAAATTGAAGTAGAAAAAGAGTGGAACCACAATAGTTGGCATCTTAGTTTATGATTGACATACGGATATGTTGATTAGTCAAAGATCAATACTGACACACATAAATGATTTGCATACATGTTCAAAATGCATATAATAATTTGTTTTGATGAAAGTTCATAATCTATAACAGTACTTGCATAACCACAAAGTGGGTGACCCAACCGTAATAAACTCTATGGTCAAAAATTTGAGTATTGAGTAATATTCTTTAAAGGTCATAAATGTGAAGATTTACCCCTATATCTTACCGCTAACACATTTAAGGATGCTAGACTTTGGTATTTGAAATTCACTTTCACATTCTTTTAAGTAATGTAAAACCGATCAGGAACATTTTTGGTATGTTTATCTACACGTAATCAGAATGAGCATGAATCGGAGTGGGCAGGATTCGGAGTGGGTAGGATTTAGAGTGAGGAATCAGAGTCAAAATAAGCTGTTTACTTAGTGATAGGATTCGGAATCAGAGTCATTCCAAATCTCATTCATACGTTTACTTACACACAGAATTAGAATGAAAAAGTGTAAAAGTACTAATATACCTTTTAAATCAATTTGATATTTTTAATTTAAAAAATATAGTGTACTTATTATATTAAAATTAATCATAATTAAAATATTTTGTGTAATAATTGGGTACTAAAATAATAAATATAAATTGTACAACTATTTAAAATATAAAAATAAATTTTAAATAAAATAAATAAAAATAAAAAATAGTGTTAAAAAATAAAATATATTATTAATTTATTAAAAATAAAGTACATATTTATTATATTAAAGTTAACCATAATTATGCTAATATTATAATATTAGGCAAATAAAATAATAAATATATGTTGCATTTATTATTTTTTGAATTTTATTTTTAATTGTGTATTTATAAGTAAAATAAGGGTATAATAATAAATTAATATTAATATTAAGAATGAAAGTCTTAATCCCAAGGGGGGGGTATGGGAGTGTCAATCCCATTCTTCAATCCCAAATTTGAGTGAGACATACTAATCTCACTCTCATTTCAGGATAAAAAAGAACAAATAAACATGAGATTGACTCCCACTCTCTACTCTCATTCTTCAATCCTGATAAATAAACATGTCATTTAAGTAATAGTTTCAAAAGTCTTCTCACGAAACGCCCTACTAATAGGTCATTACTACTCATTACTATTTCTTAAGCTCTTGAGCTTTCCACCAAAACGACAGCATTTGGTTTCAAAGTCCCAATATCTTACCTACCAAACAATAAATTTTTTTTTTTTAATAATACCTACCAAACAAGATTAAACCCCAAATCTTTATCCAGTGAAAAGTGGAACACAATTCCTACAACTCAATGATCTGTAATGCAAAGAAAAAACAAAAAAGAAAATAATAATAATAATAAGAAAAACACTTTAAAAAAAAAAAAGTGGACCGCCACAACATTTGGTACCTCATGCCGTACCCCCAAACTTCCCATACAAGTGTCTCATTTCTCTCATGTAACGTTCCTCCCTCTTATAAATAACACAAGTCCTACAAAAGCCTAATTGTCACTACCAAGTATCACCACTTCTTCTCCTCCTCTTCTTCTTCTTCTTCTTCTTCTTCTCTCAACACAATAATACTTTCTCACTCCAATTCACAATCTCTCTTTTCTCTTCTCTTCATTTGCATGGCAGTGAGCTTGTTGGCACATGACATATCCGACCTCTGCCTCGCCAAGCCGGCGCTGACGTCCCTCCCGATCTCCGCCACCGTCGCCGACGCCTTGGCCGCTCTCAAGACCTCCGACGACCCTTTTCTCAGCGTATGGGATTGCCACCACCACCGCCACTCGCCGGAATCCGCCGCCGCCGGTGAGTGGCACTGCCGGTGCGTTGGCAAGGTGTGCATGGTTGATGTGATATGCTTTCTCTGCAGGGATGACAACCTTTTGTCCCCTTCTACTGCCTTGAACACACCTGTCTCTGATCTCTTGCCTAAGATTCCAACCCTCGTGACTCATTTAGAACCATCTTCTAGGTACACTGATTTTTAGTGCCAACTTTTGGATTTTAACGCTTCTCAATGAGATTCTACACATGGGTTTTGCTTGATTTTCAGTTAAAAGTTAAAAGAAGTTTCAGAGATCTTTAACGTCACTTTATCCTTTGAGACTATGAATTAGTTTTCATTCATATTATTGCTCAAAGAAAATAAAAATCCTAAAAAATGTAGCTCTCTTTTCATTTAGAAGGTTCTGGGATTTCATTCTCTCCAATATAGAGAAAATTCTTAGCAAAATTTAACAATCCAAAACAAAATAAAAATAAAACGCCCATATACTCTGTTTTGCTATATTTCAGTAAAAGTTAAGATGTTTCTCAGAGATTTTTATTCACTATCCAATTCCCTTGAAATGTACAATTTTCTTTTCAAAACTATCACAATAATTAAAGAAATTCTCCTTTTCATGTAAAAGTTCCGGAGTTTTGGCTACCAACATTTCTTTTTATGTCATTTCCTTCAAAATAGAACAAAATACTCTGTTTTTCAGAACTGATTTGTGGTATTTTTTTCTTCAGCTTATTGGAAGCCATTGATCTGATCCTCCAAGGAGCTCAAAACCTAGTGGTACCGATCAAGAGAAGACATAGCATAAGCTCAAGAAGAAAACAACAACAGCAACCGAAAATCTCAACAGCGACGACGACACTTCACAACGGAAGAGAATTCTGCTGGCTTACCCAAGAAGACGTGGTCCGATTCCTCCTCAGCTCGATCGGCCTTTTCTCTCCGATCCCCGCCCTCTCGATCGACTCCCTCGGGATCATAACCACCGACGGCGTCCTCTCCACCGACTACCACTCGCCGGCGATCGCCGCTCTCGGCCTCATCTCCCGATCCTTAGCTGACCAGACCTCCGTCGCCGTCGTTGACGGCGACGGAGTCCTTATCGGCGAGATCTCGCCGCTTACCCTCGCCTCCTGCGATGAGACCGCAGCGGCGGCTATCGCGACTCTCTCCGCCGGCGATCTCATGGCCTACATTGACGGCAGCGGTCCGCCGGAGGATCTGGTCAGGGTTGTAAATCGGAGGTTGAAGGAAAGAAATCTGGAAGGGATTGTTGACGATTTCATCGTTTTGTCGAGCCAATCTTCGTCGTCGTCGTCGGATGAGGAATCGAGTCTTGCGTCGCCGACGACGACATTGGCGAGATCGGCCGGGAGGTATAGCCGATCAGCGAGCTACTCGGCGAGGATGGCGAGGAGAGCGGAGGCGATCGTTTGCCATCCGAAGAGCTCGCTGGTGGCGGTGATGATCCAGGCGATCGCCCACCGCGTCAACTACGTTTGGGTGGTCGACGACGACTCTTGCTTGGTCGGAATCGTCACATTTTCTGCGATTTTGAAGGTTTTCCGGGAATATACCATGCCTTAGAAATTAGAAAAGAAAGTGATGTGAATAGGAGAGACTTTTTTAATTTATTTTAATTTATTTTAATTTTTAATTTTTCAGTGTTTTCTAGGGTACTCTGTTTCTATTGTTTCTACGTCTTTTTTTTGCGGGACTTACTTGAATTTTGCGTCTCGTGTTCTTTGTTATTTCGGAATCTGAGCAGAAAAATCGGCACAGGCAAGATTGTCTCTCCTTTGTTTTTTTTTTTTTTATAAAGTTTTTTTTTTCTTTTTTGATAAAGGGTCTTTCCTTTGTTTATTTTAAGAGAAGAGGTGTTGAGTTTTGGTCTTTGAGTTTGATGATTCTGTTGAGGTGGTTATGTAATACTCATGCCTATAAAGTTATGAATTTTCTTTCCCGGTAAGAAACAAATAAATTGAGAAAATGAAACCAAAAAAACAAAACGAAACAAAACAAAAAAATCCCATAGAACAGCCACGAGTTTTTAGTTCCATACTTCCATTGGTATTGAGTTTCTTCATGACAACTCATACCTTAGATATCTTCTAGAAACCTCAATCGTATACGTGTATGTATCTCAATACATTCTTTTTTTTTTTCTTTTTAGGACTAGATATATGTTTATGTATACTGTCAATAGGTACACACATAAAACATAAGAATTTGTTCAAATAATATTCTTATTGTGTAATGTGGTGCTTTGTAGTTTGTAGTGTACCATAATTTGCAGTATCTACTATCGATAAGCAATGTACATACATCCATTCATTTTCTTGTAAAAAAAAAATGTACATCCCTTCGTTTTGATTTTACACAAGCTAAACATTACATGTCAGCTCAGACCTTGTAATAAATTTAAAAAGCACTAATATTTTTTTTTTTTTGGGTCAAAATAGTAAAGTAGAAGAACACAATTAATGACGTCTTCTGTGTTCAAATTAAAAACTTCCCAGTAGTTATACCAAATATCGATTGATTACACCTAAAAAAAAAAATCTGACAAGTTTTGATAGTTTAATTTAATAAAATTAATGCGATTGGTTTGAATACTTATTGGGTTGTAAAACAGTGCGTTGCAAAAGGAAATAATAAAAACAAGCAGAAGAGAAGCCTATTCTGCAGCAAGTTTATACTTTAGATCAAGGAAAAGTAACATGTGCTTTGTCCAAAATCAAGTCACCAATTTTCTATCAGGGTTAAATTCAGTTTCCAAATAAGAACGCAAAAAAGAAGTGCTATTAAGAAAGACCATAAAAGGATTCAGGTTTTTATTCTTTTAAAATTTTATTTTGTTTGTGGTCCTTAAATGGTGGGAAACTGTTGTATTTTTAGCAAATATGTAAATGCTTTTCTTGCAGTTTCTCTTACGAGGAAACTCACCTGATGAATGCTTCCATTTTGCGACTTCTTGCCTAATTATTCAGGAATCTCTTGACAATAACCTTTAGTTGTCGGAAAGCCAAAAACAACAATTGGGATTTATATCTTTCTTTACAATCACTCTAATGATTTCTCATGTGAAAAATTGCACATGCATGAACCGACCAAAAGTTCACCTGATTAATGACTAATTTAAAAAAATAAAAATAAAAAGTGGCTGTTTATCATTTTACCTAGAGATGCAACAATGTCGGGGCATGGGCCGGCCCAAGCCCATCCTGATACAGTGACGGGCCGGGCCGGTACAGCCTGTCACTGTTCAAGGTACAACCTAACCCATAAATATTGGTGGCTAGATTGGGCCAACATATATCAGCCTATGGGCCGGCCCGGCACGACTCATAAAAAATCATAGGTCATACCGGGCTTGGGCCGGGCTGGGCCGGCCCGTCTAGGCCCATGATGAGCCGGCTCAGCCCAGCCCATCTAGGCCCATAATGGGCCCAGCCCAGCCCATCTAGACCCATAATATCTTTATGTTTTTTTTCTTTTTTTTAGTAATTTTGTAAACATTTTATGTATAATTATCCTGATTGTACTTTTTTTCCTTACTAAGGTTTTTCCCATTAGGTTTTCCTTAGAAAGGTTTTTGTTTAATGAGATAATCGTAAAAAAAATATCCTTTTTCATATTTCTATTGACTATTCAAACTTATATATTTGTTAACTTGTTTAAAAATTAAAAAATTAAAATAAAAATTAAAAAATTAAAAATTGCATGCTTAGATGAGCTGGCCCATCTAAACCCATGATGGGTCAAGATGGGCCTTGAGTGGGCCAGTCTATTCAAGGCCCATGGCACGGCCTATCCTGGCCCGCAGCACGGCCCATCTTGGCCCACGGCACGGCCCAGCCTAGCCCACGTAAAATTGGCCCGTGGTGTGAGCTGGGCCGAGATCATTCTTATACGGGCCGGGCCGAACTGGCCCACAAAATTCGTTGGATGAGCCGGCCCGGCCCGTGGCCCGCATGGGCCTAAGGACAACGGGCCGGGCCAGTCCGTTCTTGCATCTCTAATTTTACCTGCAGGTTGTCCTAGAGGGATCTCTACAAGCCTTTCTTTTCAGGCCAACTTCTGCATGATAGTTGTCAATTGAAAGGCTTGTGTTCCTAATCGCCAAAAAACCAAGGAAGAAAATAGGTTCTCCTTAATGGCAGGAAAGGAAAATGATGGTTAAATAATCAAATTGTCATTTTCATGACATATTGGTAGGTTTCAATCTTAGACCTTTGAAACCATTTCCCTATTTTCTTTCTGTCTGCTTAAATTTGCAAATCAGTTTATGATTTGACAAAAATGGCTGTTCAAATGCGATGCAAAATTTATAGTTAAAAGTTGTAGAAACTTGCCTTAAAAGCTCTCTGTCTCTCAAGAAAATTGTCTAATATTAAAAGCTTGAGTAGCGTCAAAATCACCAACTTTTATCCTTTTTTTTTTTATATAAATTCCAGTTGCGACATTGTCATCTCATTGATAAATGTACCTTTTCTATATTTTAATTGGAATTGAAGGTTGGAATTCCTTGCATTATTCTAAAAGCTATAGCATGGAAAAATGGTAAAAATTTTATTGTACGTACACAATGGTTAGCAGTCATTAATAGAGGGAGAGGGAAAGCAGCGTCTCTAAGCAGCACATTGGAAACATGCAGTCTTTTTTGGCCTTTTGAAAATTTACTACCCACAACAAATAACACAAAGTATAAATGAAAGAAACTATCACGTACTATATATTAATTCAGAAATACAATATTTTTTTATAGAATAATAATACAGCAGTTATTTATCCTTCTTTTACATTGATAATTTATGATACTCTGTTCTGATGGAATAGAAAAAAAATTAATATGCTGTTCACTTTGGACAAACACGTAAGACTGACCTACAGAATTGAAATGGTAATGGCATCCTGGGTTTACACGCTTTCTTGAAGGACACCAAAATCATCAGCCATTTCTTGAACGAAAATTTCTTTTGGTTCAAGGCATCCTCTCAAAGTGTCATGACCAAGCTGCGCCCTTTCATTATCTCCGAATCCAAAGATTCGTCCTCGGTTCGTGACCGCCACAGTGTGATAAAGCCCGGTGCTGATTTGAGAAACATGGTGAGCTTTTAAGCAATCAAGGATTCGAGGCCTCGTAACTTTATCAGATGCTCTTCTATCAGGAAACCCAAGACTGCCAAAACCCATCCAACCAAAACCATATACTGAACCGGAATCAACCAGAACAAAAGTTTTCCTCTTACGTGCACACACCTGCAGTAAAAGCAAGAACAAAGTTGATTCTTGGTCAACAAGCTTTATCGTTTTTGGAACAACAAACGTATGCATGTAGTTTAAGATACCAGAGAAGGAGGGAGCCACTCTGGATCCTCTAGCAATTAAACCCAGAATGCAAAAATAAAATTCATCAAAACTAAGAATGAGGGATAAAAAGCACACCTGCACAGCAAGGTCGCTTTTAAGGCTGCTCAAGAGTTCTGGTTTAGTCTTGTCAATCTCATCTCCATGACCTAATGCACCACAGTAGCCTTTACCCCAAGTATATACCTGCAGAAACGACAGCAGGCATCATAAGTCTTTCTGATTCATGCAAAGCTCATCTAGTCAACGACAACATTAATCTTGAGTTAGTAGACTAACGCATCCACTGGAATCCAGGGCCACCACATGCTCGTCACCAGCAGAGACACGAACCACATGAATACCCTTTCTCCTAAATGCCTGGATTATACGTGGCTGGAACTCAGCTTGCTGCTCTCCATGGCCAAGACAGAAATTCGAACCTGATCCAAAAGAATAGACTTCTCCATTGTCTGTTACAGCTAACACATAGCTTGGACCAGCAGAAATCTGAACGACAGAGCCAGCTCCCTCGAGCAGTTCAATGATTTTGGGTGTTCGTCGATCTATCGCGTCACCATGACCAAGTTGGCCATGCGTGTTCATCCCGCATGTAAAAACATGGCCTTGTCTTGTAAGAAACACGGTAAAATTAAGCCCTGCAGCAACCTGAAACAGGTTTCATTAACCTTTGAATACTAACAAACCAATTACAAGCTAAGAATCAACAAGCAATTAGCAAAAGAAAAATCTACCAGGTTAGATAGAAAGATGGCATAAAAGCATAAAATTGCCTAAGAGTTGCCTTGATGTTTTGCTCTGTTTCATAAACCAATAGGGAAACTGTTGGTGAAGAATGAATTATTTTCTTTCATTCATACTTTCTGATGAAAACAGAGTACATTATATACACGAGCATAACCTTTGACTAATCATAGATTGAAACTAAATAAGGAAACAATCTCACGTAGGAAAGACACTAAACTAGGAAAGATAAAAAAACTGCAATCACCGGATTCTATATTTGCAAAATAACAAGAATCCTAACAAATCTTCCCTAATTGATTCGGGAATTCAACACTCCCCCTAAAGCTGAGTTGTAAATGTTAAACAAACACAGCTTGTGACTCAATTCTTCAAAGCTTGTTCTTGGAAGAGCTTTTGTTAGTATGTCTGCCACTTGAGATTGTGTAGGAGTATAGACTAGCTGTACAACTGAGTTATCAATCTTTCTCTGAGATGAAATGACGATCAATCTCAATATACTTAGTTCTGTCATGATGGACAGGGTTCTTAGCAATGCATATAGTTGCTTGATTGTCATAGAACAATTTGATTGGTCTCTCGATTGTTATCCCCAACTCCCTAAGTAGTCTACGTAACCACATTCCTTCACAGATTCCTAGGGCCAATGCTTGAAATTCAGCATCTACACTACTCCTTGAAACTACTGGTTGTTTCTTGCTCCTCCATGTCACAAGATTTCTCCAGACATAGGCACAATAACCAGTTGTTGATTTCATGTCTCTTACATCTCCTGCATAATCCGCATCTGAGTAGACTTCCATATCCCTGTTTTCAGTCTTGTAAAGTATACCTTTCCCTGGCGTCATTTTGAGATACCTCAGAATTCTATACACTGCTTCCATGTGCTCTTCTGTGGGATTGTGCATGAACCGACTCATCACACTAATTGGAAAACCAATATCAGGCCTTGTGTGTGTGAGGTAGATGAGACGCCCTACAAGTCTTTGGTACCTTCCTTTGTCAACCGGTGCAGAATCTTTTCCAGCTCCTATCTTTTTAGTTGGATCCATAGGTGTCTCAAGAGGTTTGCACCTGAGCATTCCTGTTTCCTTCAGTAAATCCAGGACATACTTCCGTTGAGAGACAAAAATTCCTTTCTTAGATCGAGCAACTTCCATTCCAAGAAATTATCTAAGGTTGCCAAGGTCCTTAATTTCAAATTCCTTGGCTAAGACTGCTTTCAATCTCAATAATTCCTCCTCATAATCACCAGTTAGAATGATGTCATCAACATATACAATTACGACTGCTATTTTCTTTTCTGGGGAAAACTTCACAAATAGTGTGTGGTCTGCCTGACATTGAGTATATCCATATCTCACCACTGACTTTGCAAATCTATCGAACCATGCACGAGGAGATTGTTTAAGTCCGTATAAAGACTTCTTGAGTTTGCATACCTTATTGCTGTTCAATGTAGTTTTTAGTCCTGCAGGTATTTCCATGTACACATCTTCAAGATCACCATTTAGAAATGCATTCTTGACATCTAGTTAGTGCAAGGGCCAGTCTTTGTTTGCTGCAAGAGAAAGGACTCTGATGGTGTTCAGTTTAGCCACTAGAGCAAATGTTTCTTGATAATCTACTCCGTAGGATTGAGTGAACCCTTTCGCAACTAATCGAGCTTTTAGTCTCTCAATACTCCCATCAGCTTTATGCTTGATAGTGAAGATCCACTTACATCCAACAATCTTCTTATCTGAGGGAAGATCTGTTAACACCACGTCCCATTTTTCTCCAATGCTTGGATCTCCTCATTAACTGCCTTCCTCCATTCTGAGTTTTTGAGTGCCTCCTGAATAGAGTTGGGAACCTGCACACTGTCAAGAGTAGACACAAAGGCCTAATAGGAGGGTGACAATTTTTTATACGAGACAAATGTGCATATAGGATGATTTGTACATGTTCGGACACCTTTCCTCAAGACAATTGGAATATCTAACTCATCCATAGCAGGTGTCGTATTCTCAAGAACCAAGTTTTCCTTACTTGAGTGAATTTGTGTAGTCATTGAATCCAGATCAGCTTCTTCCTTTTGGAGTAAACAATCAACTCTTTGTTTTGGACAGGAGCGGGATTAGGTGAAAGAGGACTGTTTTGGACAGGAGAGAGATTAGGTGAAGGAATAGGTGAAGAAGGATCGGGTTGGATATTGGAATCTGTTTGAGAAGGATAAACCGAAGTAGAAGGTGAAGGATGCTCTTCAAGACCCCAAAGCTGAAGTTCTCTCATACTTTCCCCTGAACTGTAGGTTTGGTAAAAAATGATTGATGTTCAAAAACTGTCACATCCATTGAATTGTAAAACCTTTTTGTTGTGGGAGAGTAACACTTATATCCCTTTTTGATGTGGTGAGTACCCAAGAAAGACACATTTGATGGATTTGGGATCTAACTTCCCACGGTGTTGAGAATGTATATGGACAAAGGCAGAACATCCAAATATCTTAGGATCTAATGATGAGATGAATTTGGTGTGTGGGAAATGTTGAAGAACAACGTTGCATGGAGTTTTGGAATTTGAGTACTTTGGAAGGCATTCGGTTGATGAGGTATGTGGCTGTGAGTATGGCTTCTCCCCAGAAATGTTTAGGAACATGTGTAGTGAACATGAGTGATTGAGCCACTTCTAATAGGTGCTTGTTTTTTCTTTTTGCAACCCCATTTTGTTGAGGGGTGTCAACACACGAACTGATGTGAACAATCCCTTGACTCAACAGATAGGTGCCTACGATTGATTCAAAATATTATTTGACATTATCATTTTTCAGAACTTGGATCTTGGTCTGGAACTGTGTCTGTATCATGGAATTGAAGTTTTTGAAAATTTGTCCAACTTTAGACTTTTCTTTCATAAGAAACACCCATGTTAAGCGAGTATGATCATAAACAAAGGATACGAACCATCTAGTTCCCGTGATATTTTTACTCTTTAGGGTCCCATACATCACTGATCACTGTGAATTAAAGTAAAAGGGCGGGATGGTTTGTATGAGGAATTGGGGTAGTTACTACGAGTGTGTTTAGAGAGTTGGCAAACTTCACAATTAAAAAACTTTGGACTTTTATTGATAAATAATGATGGAAACAAAGTTCTAAGATATATAAAATTAGGATGACCAAGACGATAATGCCATAACATAACTTCATTATCTTTATTGACACATGTTTTAAACAGGACTGACTTTTAAATGACCGACCACTTGATGGAATATTGTCCTTGAGAAGATAGAGCCCAGAACACTCCTCAACACTGCCAATCATCCTTCCCGAATCCAATTCCTGAAATTCACAATGGTTAGGAAAGAATTTAGTTACACAATTGAGGTCACGAGTTAATTTACTAATGGAGAGTAAATTGCAGTCCAAATTAGGAATGTGAAGAACCGAATGAAGGATTAAATCCTTAGTAACTGAACCTGTTCCCTTAACCCGGGATAAGGAAACCATTTGCTATTCGGATTGTATGGTTCTCGAGATTTGGACTGTACTCGTGAAATAAAGTGGCATCTCCCGTCATATGATCCGAGGCTCCTGAGTCTACAATCCAAGGACTTGTATGACATTTATTAACCGCAAAGGCATTGGAAAGATTACCTTTATGTGCTAACATGCTGGAGCTAGGAACATTGTTGTTTGTCTGAGTCATGGAATTCTGGCTAAATAGCTTCCAGAGTAGCTCAAGTTGTTCTTTGGTGAATGGGCTATTTTTAGCTTGTTACGTGGAGTTTGTACGGATTTCCTTGTCTTCTACAGTGGCAGCAATGTTGGCCCGATCATTATTCGATTGTGAAGGCTTCCAATCAGCCGGTTTGCCGTGGATCTTCTAGCAAGTCTCTTTAGTGTGGCCTGGTTTGCGGCAGTGATCGCACCATGGTCTTCCTTTCCTCTGCCTGTTGTCAGCAACATTGTACTGCTGTCTCCGAGTAGTCAAAGCATATTCTTCAAGAGATGGAGCAGGGTTCTGAGGGCCCATCATCAACTTCTTCTGACTTTCCTCTCGGCGAACCTCTGAGAAAGCCTCCCTTATGCTCGGAAGAGGTTTTGTACCCATTACTCTTCCTCTAACCTCGTCCAAGCTTTTGTTGAGGCCGGGAAGGAATTTGAAGGTCCTTTTTTGCTCCACAACCTTGCGGTACAACTTTATATCTTCTGAACACTTCCACGGATAAATTTCAAACATATCTAGATGTTGCCAATGGCGAGTGAGGGTATTGTAGTATTGTGTGACCGTGAGATCCCCTTGACATAGATCATGGAGTGCAGCCTCTACCTCAAATAACTCCGAGGTATTTTCTGAACTAGAGTAGGTTTCCCGTACTGCATCCCATATTTCCTTTGTTGTTCCTTATAGGAGAAATTTTTCCCCTATTTCATTATTCATAGAATTGATTAGCCACGACATAATCATATGATTCTGCACTCCATGATCTATGTCAATGGGATCTCACGGTCACACAATATTTCCTTTGTTGTTCCTTATAGGAGAAATTTTTCCCCTATTTCATTATTCATAGAATTGATTAGCCACGACATAATCATATGATTCTCCGTCTTCCATGTTCTGTACTTCGGATCCCTCTTGTCTGGAATTGTAATCTCACCGGTTAGGTATTCATCTTTGCCTTTACCACAGATGAACATCATCACTGATTGGGACCATTGCCGGTAATTGTTCCCATTTAGTTTGTGCTCTGTGATAAGAATTGAGGAACTTTCTGATCCGACATGTGGATTAACAAAGGATGAGACTTCAGCGCTGGAATTGACTTCTGAAGTTGAGGTAGACTTGTAGAAAAATCAGGACTTAGATAGAAAGATCCCTAAATTATAGGAGTAGACGTATTTATAGGAATTAGTTACAGTTGTTTAGATGTTATATTCTTGGCATTACTGGTGTATATAAAAACCGAGCATACCTAATGTAATCAATTAAGTTCCAATATTGAAAGCAGTGTTCTGGCGTGTTTCCTTCCTCATATTTATTTACATGGTATCAGAGCCAAACTAAATTAAGTGTGAGTTGGGGGAAACAATGGCCGATAATGGAACAAGCAGGGGTGTTGGTTCGAAGTCTCTTCGGGTTCCGTCCAACCAATCCCTAAAAATTGTTCCCACTGCAATATCTGATACTCAGTCCCACACTTCCCTACAAATCACGACCCAAAAATTGAATGGGAAGAACTTTCTCAAATGATCCCGTTCTGTGATGATGGTTGTCCGTGGCAAGGGAAGACAAGGGTATCTTGATGGAACTATTTCACAGCCGGCCCCTGATGATCCAAAGTACTCTGCTTGGGAATCACAGAACTCGATGGTCATGGCGTGGCTTATTCATTCTATGGAGGATCACATTGCTGATACCTATATTTTATTCCCGACAGCGAAAAGTATTTGGGATGCCGTCTCTCTTGCTTACTCAGATCTACAGAACTCGTCTCAAATGTTTGAATTGAGAACTCGTGCTCGCAATCTCCGACAGGGGGAGAATGATGTTACTCAGTATTATACTGAGTTGACAAAACTCTAGCAGGGGTTGGACCTATTTATCACTCGACTGTGGAAAAGCACGAACGATGCCGTTATGTACAAGGAGATGGTGGATGCCGATCGCACCTATGATTTCCTGGCTGGCCTGAATCCGAAGCTTGATGATGTCCGAAGTCGTTTGATTGCATTGAAGCCATTGCCGAATATTGGCGAAATCTTTGCAGAAATACGACGTGAAGAACATCGTAGGAGAGTGATGCTTGGTATCGAAGACTGTTCAATCTGCACCTTCCACCGACTCGTCTGGTTTGGTGACTCGTGGTTTGGACTCTCGTACAGATGCGCGAGGCTTGAAGAAATGGTGCGATCATTACAAAAAACCATACCACACTCGAGAGACATGTTGGAAACTTCATGGTAAGCCTGCCGACTGGACTCCAAATTGTGCTAAAGGACGTGATGGAAAAGGGATGCAGGTTTCATCCGACGTAGTGGCAGATAATCAACTTGGCACAACCTTCTCAAAGGAGCAGTTAGATCAACTTCGAAAAATGTTTTCTGCAACACAGTCCACCTCTTTGACAGCCCAGCAAGGTAACTCTGTAAATTCCTTCGGTGGCCTGACTACAAAAGCAGAACCTTGGATTATTAATTCCGGGGCAACCAATCATATGACAGGTTGTGAAAAATTGTTCATGTCTTATTCTCCAAGTCCTGGAAATCATCGTGTTAAGATCGCCGATGGTTCTTTTTCCGCTGTTGCTGGAAGTGGATCCATCCAACTTGGATCAAATATTGTTTTGAAATCCGTATTACATGTTCCCAACTTCTCTTGCAATTTGTTGTCCATTAGCAAGCTTACCCGTGATATGGATTGTATCGTGAAATTTTCTCCTTCTTCTTGTGTTTTTCATGACCGGATTTCGGGGAAGGAGATTGGTAGTGCTAGGGAACTTGCTGGTCTCTATTACTTTGAGGATGATTTTTCTGTGCGTGGTTTGGTTCAAACGGTTGTTAGCACCTCAAGCTCTCAGTTTCGGCGCATTATTTTGCTTCATAATAGACTAGGACATCCAAGTTTCAGTTATATGAAATTTTTGTTTCCATCCTTGTTTAAAAACGATGATTCATTTCAATGTGAAATTTATTAGTTGGCTAAACATACTCGTGTTCCTTTTCCACCTCAACCTTATCACGCATCTAAACCATTTGCCCTAATTCATAGTGATATTTGGGGACCATCCCGCATTGTGACACTCACATGGAAAAAATGGTTCGTTACTTTTACTGATGATCACACTCGTGTTTGTTGGGTTATCTTTTAAGAGAAAAGTCCGAAGTTGCGACTATGTTTCAAAACTTCCACTCCATGATTCACACTCAGTTTAATGAAAGTATTCATATGTTACGCACCGATAATGGTAGAGAATTTTTTGATACTGTCCTGGGAGATTTTCTCTTAAAAAATGGTATTATTCACCAAAGTTCGTGTGTTGATAGTCCACAACAAAACGGTGTCTCAGAAAGAAAGAACCGACATTTGTTAAATGTTTCTCGTTCCCTTATGTTCACAGCCAATATACCAAAGACCTTTTGGGGTGATGCAGTTCTCACTGCTTGTTATTTGATTAACCGTGTTCCCTCGCGTGTGTTGAAACATCAAACTCCTATTGACTGTTTCCATCAATTTTATCCTGACACACGACCCTCTACTCCTCTTGAATTTCGTGTCTTTGGATGCCTAGCATTTGTTCATAGTCTAGATCCCCATAGGGGCAAATTCGATCCTCGATCTCACAAATGCGTCTTTGTTGGATATTCCACCACTCAGAAAGGGTACAAGTGTTACTCGATAGAGAGGAGAAAATATTGTGTCAAAAGATGTCACGTTCTTTGAAGATCAATTCTTTTTCCAAAAAAATTCTCTTCAGGGGGAGCACAACTATGAAGAAAACTTTTCTGAGGACAATTCAAAAAATCCGGATTTATGGGAATATTTTTGGCATATTTCACCCCATTCAAACAAGCCTCTCGAGATATCCTCTTTGCCAACCTCAGAAATTTTGAACTCCCCACAAAATCCATCTCCAGCCACACAAAATTTTCAAATCTCAGAAAATCTGCCAGCTGGTCCACAAAATCCGCCATCTGGACCACAAAATCCGCCAGCTGGATCTCAAAAATTTGTGCCTGATTCGAACTCAAATATTCCGAGAGAATTTCCCTCAAATCCAAAATCCATCTCCACAAATCTCGACATTAGAAAAACATCCAAATTCGATTCAAAATCTTTCCCCACAAACCTCTTATCCAAACTATCGGATAGATACTCCACAAAATCAGGTTTCTGCAGACAACCTAGAACAGAGCCAAGCTTCCCGTCCAGAACAACTGTTTGATCTAAAATATGCACGGAAAAAAGGTTCGAAGGGTAATTACGATCTGCAGGCCCCACACTGCCCAGAATCCGACCCGAAATCAAGTATGAAAGATAAGTTTTCTGATCTCCATCTGCCTGTAGCTGTTAGAAGGGGTATTCGGTCTTGCACTAATCATCCAATATCAAGATTTGTAGCCTATAATCATTTGTCTAACTCTGTTCAAGCTCTTGTGTCAAATCTGGAAGATCAAGAAATTCCACAAACAGTGCAGGAGGCGTTGAACAAACCAGTATGGAAAAAGGCTATAATGGATGAGATGAAAGCATTGGAGAATAATGGTACGTGGGAAGTGGTACAAAAACCAAAGGGTAAGGAGCCCGTTGGCTGTAGATGGGTGTTTACCATTAAATACAAGGCTGATGGCTCGGTGGAAAGGGTCAAGGCAAGGCTAGTCGCTAAAAGTTATACACAAACATATGGGGTGGATTATCAGGAGACATTCGCTCCAGTAGCTAAGATGAACACTATTCGAGTTCTCCTTTCTCTTGCGGTAAACCTTCAATGGCCTTTGCAGCAATTAGATGTTAAGAACGCCTTTCTAAATGGCGACTTAGAAGAAGTTTATATGGAGCTTCCTCCTGGTTTTGATCGAGAAGGCAGCAATGGTAAAGTTTGCAGGCTTAAGAAGTCCTTATATGGACTTAAGCAGTCACCAAGAGCGTGGTTTGGGAGATTCGCAAAGGCAACACTTCAACAAGGATATCAGCAAGCCCAGGCAGATCACACTTTATTCTATAAACGGAATAATGAGAGAATAACCATTCTCATAGTTTATGTGGACAATATAGTCTTGACAGGGAGCGATACAACGGAAATGGAAAGACTGAAGAAGGAATTGACAGTAGAATTTGAAATGAAAGATCTAGGAAATCTTAGGTACTTTCTCGGCATGGAAGTTGCAAGGAGTAAAACAGGGATCTCAATGTTAGATCTTCTGCGAGACACAAGAATGATGGGCTACAAACCTGTGGAAACACCAGTCGACTTCAATAAAAAACTGGACAATAATGGTAACAGCGAGCCGATTGAGAAAGGAAGATACCAGCGTCTTGTTGGTCGACTTATCTACCTGTCTCATACTCGGCCGGATATCGCTTTTGCAGTTAGCCGTGTTAGTCAATTCATGCATGCTCCAAATAGTGAACACCCTTAGAATACTTCGGTATCTCAAGGGCACTCCAGGGAGAGGACTTTTCTTCAGAAAACTTGGAGAAAGAAATGTTGAAGCATACACCGATGCTGATTGGGCCGGGGCAATAGAGGACAGGAGATCAACCTCTGGTTACTGCACTTTTGTTTGGGGGAACCTAGTAACTTGGAGGAGTAAAAAACAGCCAGTTGTGGCTAGAAGTAGCGCTGAAGCCGAGTTGAGATCATTAGCTCACGGTATTTAAGAGGCTTTGTGGCTGAAGAATCTGTTAAAGGAAATTGGTGAACCTCTGGAGTCTCCGTTAAAGATTTACTGTGACAACAAGGCAGCGATCAATATCTCACATAATCCAGTGCATCACGACCGGACAAAACATGTGGATATTGACCGACATTTTATAAAGGAGAAAATAGAAGATGGCACCATCTGCGTGACATATGTTCCTTCTTCAGGACAGACGGCTGACATCCTTACCAAGGGTCTTTCAACATATTTGTTTGAGAAGTATGTAGGCAAGCTGAACATGTACAATTTGTACAGTCCAGCTTGAGGGGGAGTGTAGAAAAATCAGGACTTAGATAGAAAGATCCCTAAATTATAGGAGTAGACGTATTTATAGGAATTAGTTACAGTTGTTTAGATTTTATATTCTTGGCATTACTGGTGTATATAAAAACCGAGCATACCTAATGTAATCAATTAAGTTCCAATATTGAAAGCAGTATTCTGGCGTGTTTCCTTCCTCATATTTATTTACAAGACTTCTTTGTTGCCATGCCGTATTTGTTCATTGAGGCATAGAATCAAACACTGCTTTCAGGTATGAGAAAAAGGGGTCTCGGACAAGAGGAGAAACCAGTAGCAGCGTGAAAAGAAAAGAAAGCAGTAGGTATCCTACTGTGAGAGAATATGGCCTGGGAGAATATGGCCGGAGTTGATTGGCAGTCAAAGAAATTGAAAGAGGGTGACTGGCCGAAGAATTCCCAGAGATATGAGCCTAGGGCTCTGATACCATGTTGGTGAAGAATGAATTATTTTCTTTCATTCATACTTTCTGATGAAAACATAGTACATTATATACACGAGCATAACCTTTGACTAATCATAGATTGAAACTAAATAAGGAAACAATCTCACTAACTTAAGAAAGACACTAAACTAGGAAAGATAAAAACACTGCAATCACCGGATTCAATCACCGGATTCTATATTTGCAAAATAAAAAGAATCCTAACAAATCTTCCCTAATTGATTCGGGAATTCAACAGAAACATTTGGGCTTTTTTCTTTTTCATTGAGATTCCAGGATGGCAGAGAGTGATGTGCCACTGACCCATTACATGTTATATAGTCCTAGGAATTCCACCAAAAATAAAATGGGCTTCAGGCGAAGATGATGTGTTTCACTATTAAAGGTATAAGGAGATTACAAAAGAAGTATTTAAACTCTCTCAAAACCCAAACCCCAGCAGACCCAAAATACTCTCACAAGAACACTAAGAGAGAATCTCTACAACACTCACTAAGCACTCAAGAAAGCTCTTCAATTTTTTTTTTTTTTTTAATGCATGGAATGTTGGAGGGAAGGCCAATTTATAAGCTAGCTTGGGCATTAGATTAGGATGGGTTCACAATCTTGAAAGAAAGCTAAACTTGGACTAAACATTTTATCACCAAAGTTACCTTATTCATGTGACATCGTCAAATTAATGTGGCTAATTTTGAGACACATCTCAACATATAGCTTGAGGAAAACAAGATCCAAAACACTTTATAAGACTAGCAAAAAGAGGAAGAATAAAAAACAAACATCAAATGACTTCAATTTGGTCTGTTGCGAAAATTTTTAGAATATCAGCAACGGCATATATCAGTTAAAATATTAGACACCTACAAATTAAAATAACCCAAACCAAATCGACGCCTTACACAGATCCAATAACTCCCTATATTGACATAATTTGGGAGAAAAGATTCGATCATAATTAACATTAGCTCAATAGTCTACAACAATAGCTTATTGATCTATTGTTTCTCCTGATTCTGAACTATTTGAGTTTTAGATCAAATATATCACTTACGAACCATGAATCATATTAGAATCATATATATTTACCTGCTTGCAATGGACTCCCTTCAATGCCTCAACAAGTCTAGGCCTGAAAATGGGTCGACTTGTATCTTTGTGTCCACAACAAGATGATGAATTATCCCCACAGGTGAACACCTAAATTAATAAGCGGCTACATCAGATGATTGATCTTACAACCAAAAAGAGTTTGTATTTTAAGGATGGAGAGGGGAGTAAAGGTGTTCGTGAAATTTCTAATGGAAAGGAGGAAAAAACACAAATTCCAAGCAATACAGAGAATAGACACTATCTAAAGTGCAAGCTGTTAACATATAACGTTGACATATAGGCTAGACAAGAATGATGAAACACTCCTCTTGCACTCTGTTCTACATAAAAACATGTTACACTTCACGTACACATATGAAGTGTTCTACTTTCAGTTTTCAAAAGCAATGATGAATGGAAATAGAACCTCGCAATAGACAATTAAGAAACTTTAATACACAAACTCTGTATTCTGCTCCAGTGAACCGAGAAACTCTTGCTAATGTTTTAATTGATCTGATCTGTCAAGAAGTAGAACGTAATGTGCTCTTGTTGTTACCATCCTCACCAAATAATTCTACCCCTTTGGTTACTAAATTCAAGTATATATATATATATATATATAGATATATCATTTTCTTTCTAGAGATATCCTGCCAAAATGAAATTTGCTGTTGGAAGCAGGTGCTTGAGGCCTTAAAAATTAAAATTTCGGAGTCACTTAAAAAACAGCATCACAAAGAAATTCCTCTTAAGCTAACAAATCAGATTTTCCATGCCTTCTAATATAGCTATTTTCTCATAAAAAGTAAAGAAACAAAAATCCACGCTAACTCAGCATTTTTCTTTTTCCGAGCCACCCAGCATTCTTGACTCTAAAATCCCATCCGTCTACTAACAGGACATCAAATACATTACTAGGTCCCCCCAACCCCACCCAAAGAGAGAAAAAAAAAATACAATACGAGTAGAGGTAGCTATAGTAGTGAAAAGATACCATGTTATAAGAACAATTCAATTAGTGGCAACCAGTCCCTTATAAAAGGCTCAGAACCTAGACGACTGCTTTTCCTTTTTCTCTTTACTTCTCTCTCTCAAAGTATCCAGGCTCCGTTTAGAAAAAAAAAAAAAAAAAAAAAAAAAAAAAACCAATAGGTAATATATCTATGATTTCTATTTAATATCATTAAAAAATAAAAAATAAAAAAAAAACTCTCACGAATTGTTGTCAGCACATGATCACAAAGTCATAATTTTTCCCCCATCAATGCTGGAAGCAGCTTGGTTAGCATCATGTGGAAACCAAAATCATAAAACGTTTGCTAAGTTGCACCAGATACTCTTAATAAAGCTGGAGAGTAATAGGCATAAGCCATAAGTAACTACTGACCTCTCCAGATTGCATGACAAAAGCAGCATGATTATGAGAAGCAGAGACTTGGACCACATGTGCTAAAGATGGAAAGCTAATCCGACTGAATGTTACACATTGTGTAGTTTCAGAACCATGACCAAGGACACCACACAAGCTAGAACCACATGAGTAAACCGATGAATTGCTGATTAGGAATGTGTGATACTTTCCAGTTGTAATCTGCATCTGCTCATATATCAACAATAAATAACCACATTTTTCTGTCTTAATCTCGGCATCTAAGAAACAGCAAAAATGATAATCGGTACATGAAAGCATATCAAAATAACTAATGATTCTATGAATAAACAGATCAAATTGCACTCCAAATCAGTTATAGAAACACACCTAATACACCATTTTAAATTTGTGTACTCATTTGATATTAAAGTGCCGAATCACACTGCAATATGTTCCATGTAATATCAAAATCTAAAGACTATTTCCAATCCATATTATTTGTTGCAATTAAGTATTAACAGGAAACCAGAGTAGATCTTTAGCATCTTAATACAACACCTATACCAATCCAAAACAAGATGGGCAGCAGAACAATAACATTAACAATCACACGATTAGTAGAATCTATATAGTCAAAGGAATGTGATTTAATAAATTCAAGTAATCCTACCAACCTTAAGTAAAGCACTGATAAACTAAAACATCAGGACAGACAACTAGTTCATTCTAGACTTACTGAACAATTGACAAAGTATTCAACAAGTATAGAAAAACCCACCAAACACACACACACACACACACACAACACAAAAGCACATTGGCATTTTTTCAGCAGAAACCTACCTCCCAAAATTCACATATAACTCAACATTAAAATCAGCAGCAAAAATATTAAAGAACTAGTACATTGCCTGCTGATGTCTCGACTATGTCAGAAGATTGCTCCACAGATAGCAAGAACCTCAAAACCCGCTTCCAATTCCCATCGCACCGATCACAGAGCTCTCTCTGCGCATTCCGACTCAGACAAGAGTATATAGAATGAGAAACACACAGCTGAAACGCCGCTAAATCCACCAAAGACCGAAATTTCTGAGGGTACAATCCATGGCTCCCTCCAAAAGTCCTAGAAGTCAATTCTAAGCACACAAGATCAACGGCACTGAGCCCCCCAGAGCTCAAAATCTCTAAAATCAAATGTGATGGCAATTCATCTATCGAAACCGGCCTATATCGTTCCGTCATTGTGAAAAAATTTATACAATTTCAGCTCTTTCAGATCCAAAAACCCGCTAAGTCAAATTTTCCTTTCTTTTCTCGTTCAAATGGAAGTCAAATTTTTAGGCGAAATCTCAGGCAATTAAAGCAACATATAAAGAAAACATCGGAGGGAAGGAAAATGTAGGAAACTGAGTACGGAAACGGAGACTTTGATGAAAAATTCACCGGAGATTGATACAGCGATTGGAAATAAAACATCAGAAGATTCAATTATCAAAATCTTCTCTCCCCTCTAAAATCGTGAAGGCTCAAGAAATGACGAATTTTACCTGCAAAATTCATAGAAATTTCAAACAACAGAAACAAAAATACCAAATTTAGCAACAAATGCGAATCAAAATGTGCACAAAAAAGACAGAATTTACAAAAACTTACAGAAAAAAAAAAGAAGTGGAATCTCACCTTTTTACGCCGAAATAATAGGAAAAATCAAAATCAAAATCAAAGGTCGATTATAGGAATTTGAAAAGTAAGAAGACGGCGAGAGAAAGTGACAGAGCAGGAGAGAAAGAGAACAAAGAGAGAAGCTCAAAGCTTAGGGTTTCGAGCTCGCTTTAAAGCGTAATGTATGGGCTGTCATAATTCTCTTTCGTTTCTCTCTCTAAAAATAGCTAATTTTTGGTCTCTTTCTCTCTCTCTCTAATTAATAGCGGCGATTAGCAGAGAAAATGAGAACGGAATGGAATCTTCATTAAAGAAAAGAAAGACTCTTCACAAAAATTAAAAGATATATATATTTTTTTTTAATGCTGAAAGATAAATAAATTGACAATTGGCCTGCTTCTCTGCTGCTCGTGGGGTTCGACCTGTCTCAGATTTTCTCTCTCCTCTTCTTGCTTTCTTCATGGTCCACGTGGAGGTTTAAAGGTGACACGTCATAGGAACGATTGTTTAGACTGGTTGTCGGCTGTGGGGACCACAGAGAGTAGGTACGCCGACAGAGACGCGCTGTTCTTGGAGCGCGTAAATCCACGCCTGCTACAACATCCACAAAGGCGGGTACAAACAATCATTTGGATGGATTTTTCCTCTTTTTTTTTAATTCAAAAACTGAAAACTAACGACTATTTTATTGTTTGGATTAATTATAAAATTTTTTTAAAAATTATATTTTTATAACACTTTGACTCCGTTCATTTCGCCGATTTGAGTTTAAAATTAGAGTTTTGTTATAGTAAAAAACTCTTAGAAACAGTCACATCTAACTTTTTTGTTACAGTAAAAAGTTCTCACACAAAATCACATCTCAACTCGAATTACAAACTCGAATCAGCGAAATGAACGACCCCTTTATCTATCTTTAAAATATAATATCAGTTATTCTTAAATAATAAAATATTAATAAAAAAACCTCATCTATTAAAATTTTAACAAAAATTAATATTTAATTAATTATTTTAAAGTTATTTTGATAATTTTATAGCTTGAAATTTAATCTAAATTTAAAAGTAATTTATATTTATATTTTTTTTATTAAAAATCATCCATCGATAGTTGAATGTACATTAAAAATTTTATGAATCTTTTTAGTAGAGTTACAAATTTATGGAGTTTATTAAACATTTTTTATGTTAAAAATAGCAAATGAAAAATAAAAAATAATTTTTTTAAAAAAAAAGGAGCCACGTTAGTGAGGTGGAGTATTATTGTGTCATTGGAAGTAAAGAAGATTGATTGTGTTTTCTTTATTATATTATATGTAAATTAGACTAAAAAATTAGAGTATGTGGGTAAAATAATAATTGTGCTTTAAATTGTTTAACTACACTATTATGTATGCGACACGTGTCAAAAATTATTAAATTTCTTAACGGAATGAGCATTTTTATTAGAGTTTTATTGTTCAAGAAGAATGAATGTTACGTTCTAAAATTCAGAGGTAAAATGCTACAAGAGGCATAATTTAGAGAAAATTTATGTAATTAATCCTTACTTTTTTGAAAAATCATATTGACTTGTCAAAATTTCCTATGCTATGAACTCTACTTTTGTCTACCAGTAAGAATTGTAATTTTAATTGTTGAATTAATTTATCAACATTTGATTTACGATTGGAAATAATTCTATATTACGCTTTGTAAATTAATCAATCAGACTATTAAAGAGCTAATCCAACAACTAAAATAACCCTTCTTATTTGTAGGGAAAAGACACAATTGCTAACGTAGAAGTTGTAGAAATTTCCTTTGCATAGTAAAAAAGGACATACCATACTTTCACTAGTGACAAACCATATATAACGAAGATTTAAGCAATATTATTCTCGTGCGTAAATGCATGAAACAATTTTCTTGGTGATTTATTGATTGATTATTTGCTTTTCATTGTGATAAGAAACCTTTTGGCAAACACATGATTATTGATATAGCAAAAAAATAAATAAATAAATAAATAACTAATGAATTCTACTGTATCAATGTTAATTGATACATTGCTCGCTGATAAAAAAATGTTAAATTACTCAAAACAATTATTTCGTATTTAATCCCATAACTTTTACACTAAATAAAACAAAGAGAGCAAGCGGAAAAAAGATAGGTAGATGGTCTAGTTTGGTCACACATGTTTTCAGTTAAGAGGCCTTTTTTTTGTTGAATTTTACTATACTAAATCATTAATCATTGATAATGCTAATGATCTATCAGTCCATCAATAATAGACCACTAAGTGAATCAATAGTAGATCACAAAGTTAATTAATGATAAACTATAATACATTGCATCATTTATGTCTTTTAACTAATTATTGTTTAAAAAATCTTTACTGTTTAACCACGTGTTTTGTTTCTTGTTTCTTTGCTCTTTTTCTTGGTTTAGACATTTTTGGGTAAAATAAAGCACTCTTGGGTAAAATTGCAAGTACCCTCAAAATAGGGGGGAAAATTGTCAATAGAATCCAACGAAGCAAAAGAGCTCAGAAAGTAAAAACGATTGATAATAAAAACAAAAATAAAACAAAATGATATAGATAATAGGTAGCGCGTGCTTAACACGAGAGCGCTTGCGGATGAGGTTCCCTATCAATACAACTCGCGGGAAAAGAAGTTGCTCTGGTTAAGGAAAAAATAAAAATAAAAAATAAAAAAAAGAGAGGCAGGAATTTAGAAAATAATAAATTGTAGCGCCTGCCGGATTTGCCCCCATTCAAGACTTAACGGCTAAGTACTTTTTTTTTAGGATTAATCTATTGGTGCAATTTAAGATCAATTTCCATTTTACCCTTAAATTTTTAAAAAAGTCACTTTATCTCTCAAATTTTAATTCAAATCACAACTCAAGGCTCCGTTCATTTCGTTGATTCGAGTTTAAAATTTGAGTTTTACTACAGTAAAAATCTCTCACAAACAATCACATCTAACTTTTTTGCTACAATAAAAAGCTCTCACATAAAATCACATCTCAACTCGAATTAAAAACTCGAATCAGCGAACTAAACGGACCCCAAGTTTTTTCTATATTATTTTCTCTCACAAAAAATTAAATTTAACTTTTTATCCTACAATGTTTTTCCTCACATAAATTCACTTTTCAACTGGAATCAACAAAACGAACAACACCTAAATTTGTCACATTTAAACCCTTTTGTAAGAATTTAGGTTAAAATCAAATAAAAAAATGAGATTAAATGTGACCATGTGATTTTTAACTATTTGTTTTTAATAGAAATTCAAAAAAAGTGATCTCGTGGCTATATTACTCTTTTTTTTTCTCTATCTACTTTTAACATAAATTACAACATAAGAGGTTAAGTGAGAACAATTTAAAATCAGGAAGCAAAGTGAGTTTTTAAAATTTAAAAGATAAAATGAGAATAAATGATAATAATCCTGTTATTTAACTAGCTCAGGTGATCATGCTGCTAGTAATTGAGTCACAGCCCACAGTAGTATTTTCGGACCTTTACATGCAAGAAAAGTCATGCAAAGGCTTATATAATTTCATCAATGTCTCCTAAACGTATGGACCTAGAAACATGACAAATATGTATATTGCCTGGTGTATTTTCTTTTTTCACTTAGATTCGTTTTATACAGAGGTTAAAACATAGAAAAGAAATTCATTAAGTTTATGAAGACGGCACAAAAGACCAGTAGTTATACTTTAGGGAAGTTCACAACTTTCCTGAAGAAGTCTGTTCAGTTGTTGAATCTTGAATATCATCATCGGTTGCCAATCTGAACTTCAGTATCTTTTTAAGGCTGGTCATTGGTTTCACTTGCTTCCTTGGAGATTGTTTTGGATCTATAATGCATTTTCCCGAGAAAAGATTTGCCTCTGGTCCTGTTTCTTCATGAACCACAGGACCATTGTCTGAAAAAATTGAGTAATATGGCGGAAATTGTTCATTAATTGCACACCATAGCATGATAAGAGAAGGAAACTGATCTAACCTACTACCTCATTCTGCTGTAGGCCGAAAAATAAAGATCGTCTCTAACTATCAACTTAAAGTTTCTCAGCCCCCCTTTTGTCAGGACTATAAGGAACCAGAATGGCGCACCCGAAACTCATTACTTCTAGCCAAGACGGAAAACTAAACAAACAACAGAATATGAAGATACATTTCAAGCCTAGTGCTTTTTAAAGAATTTAGGTTCTCATTTACAGAAAATTTAAGGGATTTGTGCCCTCCATTGAGCATAGGA
>NW_010361820.1:1037411-1041256 GCF_000414095.1 Morus notabilis | reverse complement strand
CCAGCGCCGTCGAAGAGCGGTAGCTGACCACTCGAGACTAAAACAACCCCTTGGGGCACACCAACGACACTTCACTCAGGGTCCATAATTTAATAACAACCAACGATCGTGTCGCCGACATTGTGAGAATTTATCCAAATATAGGTATTTATTTCAAGTAGGAGGAAAATCGGATTTACCTTTTTCAGTGAAAAAAAGGCATGTGCCAATCGTTTCTTCATAATCCCCTATCTGCAACCAAAGAAAAAAAAAAGTATTCTGAATCATGTCTCGACCCTCACAAGTGAAGGGGCAAACAAACTCAAGCCATTGAAGCAATTTAATCATAAAATTAATAAAAACAAATAATGGGTTTAAGTGATCAGTTATGAATCATCTGTAGACAAAGTATGTACCAGCTTCAGTTTGTCACCTATGATCAGTACTGGATTCGGCGTATCCAAACCCTGCAAATATAACAAAACAAATGGTACAGAATATTTGTGCAGAATGACAGACAAATCAATTGCACAGCCTAAACAACCAATTTCATCAAAGTACACAATCTAAACAACCAATTTCACATACTTCCAATAAGCCTAAACAAAAAACTGAAAATGTTATCACAGCTATAACAACAAAACAGATCTAACAAATTCAATATTTACCCAACCAATTTCCCAACATCAACAATTAAATTCACAACCAATTACTCCGTTTAAAGTCAATCTACAAGGAAAACAAGAAACATTACAATGAACATTACAAATGAGTTCATAATTGTAAAACGACCAAATTTGTTCATCAAGAACAACATGTACTATATAATATAACTGAAGTTTTCATAAAAACTAAAATGCCATGAACCTTAAAAATTTCCAATAACATATAAGAGTTTGGTGAAAAAACGTACGGATAGAACATAAGGTGCATTTGGTGGGATATCAAGCTGCCCAGAAACAGAATCAAGATCGAGCAGTACATATTCGTCTTCATCCTCTTTCACTTGGTTCGCCGAATTCGCTTCCATAGCTAGTCAAAGCAACAACAACAAAAACAACAACAACAACAAAAAAATTGTTATCAGCCATTATTTGTACCAAGAATATGAGGACAGACAGAAAACATATGCAATTGAAGTAATCATCTGAAATCATAAAAATTGGGACCATACGAAAGGATCAAAATCCTCAACTATTTGACAGTCACTGAAACCCAAAAAGATAAAATAAAATAAAATAAAAACTAAATACAAACTTCAGAGAGCGCGCGACTGTCGGTGAAGAAAGGAAGAAGGAAGCAACACTGTGGCCAGAGCGCTCGACTGTGGGAAGGCGTCAGAAGCGGCAGCGCAGAACTGGGCGGTGGTCGGAGTGCGCTGGGCGGAGACCTGGGGGTGGGCGGCTCTTTCCTTGAGTTCCCGTGTCACAGACTGAATGAAGTTTCAACTTTCATGTGGCCTTCAAAAGAAAAGAAAAAAAAAATCAAGTGAACTACATCAAAACGCATGTCGTATACCCAATAGGAAGTGAAAACGAAAATAATAATAATAAATAAATGATAAAATGGAAAAGGGGACACACAAGCCCAAAAGCTCTAGCGTATGTGGTATACATCCAAAGACGAAGTGCTTGTTTTTTTTGAGTGAAAAACTCAAAAAAATGTAATTCAGGTTATAATTTTATTTGAGTTTATATTCTTTAAAGTTTAAATTTGAGTTTAAACTCGAGTTTAGGACTAAAATTTGAGTTTAAGTTTCCCCTTCAACTCGAGTTCAGAAACTCGAACTCAAATTAATGAACAGTATTTTTTCTATTCTTAAAAATACTATAACTTTTTCATTTTAATTCTGATTGAGATGATTTTTTTTCTATGCGTTGACAACGAAAAGACGAATAAAACCCGACTCATCCCTATTAAAATTTTTCATCAGCATTGAGTTTTTATTAAAATACTATCTAAATACAAATTTAAGTTTTGACTCACTCAAATACAAACTCAAAAAGATTCTTATCTCAAACCATAACTCAAATGTATACAACTAAACACAAACTCAAGTTACAAGTTCAACTCAAGTTATAACTCAAATTCAACTCAAAAATTATATTCAAGTTAAACTCTAAAAGAATAAGTCCGAAATTTGTAACGTTCTTTAAAACTTCTCTTAAACTTTGCCCCCAATAGGGAAGCTTGCTACTTATACCCCTAAAATTTTCTCATTATAATATGTACACATAATTTTTTAAACAGTTTCAAGTACATCTCAAGTTTTAAATTCAAAGTATTGTATTTTAAACTTAAAACCACAAATAAACTAAAAACAACTACTACTATTATATAAATTCAGAATTTCTTTTGGACTTTGGACTCTAACCTATACTATTATCTGTCATTTCTAAGAAAAAGAGGACGATACAAATAAATAATTAAAGGTTAAAGAGAATAACAAAGAGTTAAAAAGATAACCATAATTTGGTTTCAATTTTTAGTATAATTTATGCACCGTTAAAAATGAAAAGAAAAAAATACTGACTCTGGGATTAAAAGAGGGTATAAATCGATGACGGCATGAAGAATAAGTTATGTAATTAATCTGACTCTGATATTACGAGAGGAATTGAAAATGTAACAAATTCTTAAAAATATTTTAGAAATAGTGAAATTATAAATAGTAATCATATTATAATGATATTCACGTTTTAATACTGTTGATGGTGAATTCTCGTCAATAAAAACAGGTCGGGTTATCTCTGGGTTTCTCGTTGGATTACTGGCCTTAGTGTTGAATGTGTGTAAGAATTTGTTGGAGGGATGTATTGTGCGTTAATCAAAGATGTACACAAATAAAGAAGACAAGAGATTTTATAGTGGCTCACTCTATAGAATCAGAGCTACATCCACTGTGGTCGTATATTTCTTTTGAGGGGATTACAATTTACATCAATTGCTCTCTCACTCTTCTTTTCTCTCTTGGATCTCAACCCCCTTCCTGTATGGGGTCTCGCCCTTTTTATACTGGGGCTTCCTTCGCTGAGTTGATTTCCTTTGTAAGCAGGAGCACTCAAGTGCTCTCCCTTTTTAGGCCCAGACGTAGCCCACTAATTACTTGGAGTACTGTTCACTCAGCCAATTAGTCTTCTATTACGGCTCTGTGCATTCCTGTAACCCTTTTCTGTCCCCTGTGGGGCGGTTTAAGGGTTCGCAATTAATGCCTGCTTTGCAGACATCCCCCACTTATGTACGCAACTTGCCATGTCAGGTTTTTCCCCAAAGAGCATTCTCCTCGTCGCCAGTGTTGCTTAACCCGCTTGTCCTTCTTGGCGGTCGATTCTACGGTCGAGGGATTTCTATGTCTAAAGGTCGACGGTACGACCTGTCGACGCCTGATTAACGCCCAAAAGTGATATTCACAAGCGGTCAATTGTAGCACAGAAGGGCGGTCGTATCCACAAAGAGATAACAAAATAACAAGAATGATTAATAGAATAAGAGCGTTAGAGAAAAATGAATTAAAGAAAAATGAGAGTTTTTGAGATTTTTGTTGCAAATAAAATAAAAAAAGAAGAAAATCTGTATGAAGAAAACGGTAAGGTGTCGAGAATCCCTAATGCTTCGTTCACCAATTCAAGTTTTGATTCACAATATTAAATAACTAAATAAATTAAATCTGTATGTTGACTCCAGAAATATTATTATTACAAGTTATCTAAAATCGACAATATATCAATCTGACAATATTGCAGTAAAAGACAATTTGTAAAATAATTTGAATAACAAAACAATGCGTGACATAATTATATAAGAAAAGCGTGACTGAACTTATATAAAAATTGACACACAATATTTTAAAAAGTAATAGAAAAATA
>NW_010361820.1:1031206-1036920 GCF_000414095.1 Morus notabilis | reverse complement strand
TCGTGGGAGACAGCTGGGACCCGCTCGGACAGTTGGCGCGCGCAAAGGGAAGGAGCAGGCTGGCAGCGCAGGTACGGGACCCATGCGGGAGAGTTGGACGCGCGCTGATGCTGTGTGGAGGGAACGCGCCAGCTGAGGGACGGGCGTGCTAGGGACGCGCGCGAGATGGAGTGAGGATGGCAGGCGAGCTGGGGCCCACGCGGACTGAAATAGTGGCTTGGCTCGGCTTGGTGCGGCTCGGCTGAGGCGTGGCTCCGGATGGTTGAAAACATGGCTTTCATGGCTTATTTTTGTGTAGTTTTTTACACAGTAAATAATTAAGTAAAAACTAGACAAATTCCAATTAAAAATATTATGAATAAAAATAATGGAATTGTTTAATTAAAGCTTAAATATTTTAATATTATATAAATCAAAAGCAGTATTTATGGTGCATTTTCATGCACTAATCACAACCCCCAACTAGCTTATTGCTAGTCTCTAGCAATCCAAGCGCAAGAGAAATCATGTCACAAAGAAAATCTAAGTCTCAACTCGCTTAGTCACCTGAGTATTTCAAACAAACTGTCAGTGAGAAGTCAAAAGATACTATCAAGATTATTGCAGTCATAACTCCAGAGTCGTGTGTGTGTGCTCCAAACCATAACCTTCTTACCACTGACCATAACACATGCAGCTTTAAAAAATTCACTAAGTAAAAGTCTCAACTCCATTGATCTCACAGGTGTCAGAAATATTTGAGTGTAAATGTTTTCTCTTATGGAGTTGGAAGCAGAACAATCAACGCTCAGTGTGAGGAAGGTCAAATTTAGGACAAACAGTCAAACGAACATTGACCAAAAGATAGGTTAATCAACTACTAGAACATTCCACCATTCTTACCACAAACCAGCTTTTGGAATTTCATTCGGGTCAAACAGAAATTTACAGAAACGATCAAAGAGCCAAAAATGCATAGAAAAATAAACTACTCTTTTTTTTGTTTTTTTGTTTTTTTTTGGCAAGAGACAACCTGAAGTGAATGTAGAAAGGTGTTCTTTTAACAAACAACTATATAGCGTCGAATGTGATAACACCAAACTATAAGATCTGTGAAATGTTGCTCTTGCTCAGTTTATTTTTTTATTATTTTTTATTATTATTATTATTATTATTATTTTAATAGAAAAATAAGAAATACGGCTCTATTACATAAGATAATTCCTATCTAACCCAAAATTCATCCCTCAAGCATATGCACCAAGCATACCACTAACCATGTAATGATGTTCTAACAGTGATTTTACCAGCTCAATGAGGTCAATAAAAGTTCAAAAGTCGTTTTCTCTACTCTCTTGACTCACCAAAAATCAAGCACTTAAACTCGAGAATTTTCTTAACTGACATGCATTAACATCCATCTTACCACAAGGTTTAGCACGTACAAAAAGAAACTCTGGAAGTCATTTCTTAGTAACCAAGACAGCGAAAATCGACTCAAACCAAACATTTTGAAATCATACTCAGACAACTTTGCAAAAATTTTAACCCAAATATCAACGTGACAAAAATCACTCTTACGCATGAATATGATTACCACCCCCAACCAAAATCAGACAGTGTCCTCAGTGTCAAAAATTATGGAAATATAGAGAAAGAAGACACCTGGATGATGAGCATTCCACTTATGAGCACAGCCTGAGCTTCCTGATATGATTCTCCAAAAACACACACAGAAAAAAATGTAAAGAAACGAAGAAAATAAAAAGAAAAATATGATACAGGAGATGTGAGCAAACTACTCAGGGCTGGTAAACGAGGTCGTCGAGAATGATCTATTCCACCTGGTTCACCCGCTCTAAGTAATTCTTCGCCAGGATCTGCTTGTCATGAGCCGCTTTCATTTTTACCTTGATCCTGGATAATATTACGCTCTTTCAACATGTCAATCAATCGTTGTTCTTGTAATGCATCGAGTTTAGATGACTTGATGACTGGGAATGTGCCTTTATCTCTCAAGAACGCATGTCTTAGGCCCTCAGGTAATTGGGCTAGCTTGACTTTTGGAGCCTCCTTGGTGGATGATTTCAGTTTTTTTCCTTCTGTTGGGAGCTCCTCAAAACATGGTGGCCCAAACTTGGTTCCTCTGTCCTGTGAGTTGTTGAAAATTGCAGACAAGTGAGCCAACTCAACAGATTCAGAATTTTCAGAATCAGAATTTTGGAGGAGGTTTTCCAGATCTTCAGAGTTGCTTTGCGGCAAAACCCCCTCCTCGACAAGTGTGTCGATCATAAATGTTTGGTGACACTCATCATCATCACATGGTTGCTTTTGAATATGAAAAATATTCACCTCAAGGGTCATATTCCCGAAAGATATCTTCATGAGACCATTCCTACAATTGATAAGTGCATTTGCTGTGGCAAGGAAAGGTCTTCCTAGAATGATGGGAATTGATGACTCCATATTCACCACGGATTGTGTATCCAGGACAAGAAAATCCACGGGGTAATAAAACCTGTCGATTTGTAACAGAACGTCTTCTACTATTCCCCGTGGTCTCTTAATGGATCTATCGGCCAGTTGCAGAACCACAGATGTGGGCTTAATCTCTCCAAGACCCAATTGCGAGTAGACCAAATAAGGCATGAGGTTCACGCTCGATCCTAGGTCTAGTAACGCTTGGCCGAATTCATGTGTCCTAATCTGGCAAGAAATGGTAGGACAACCTGGATCTTTATACTTCGGCGGTGTCTTCTGCTCAATCACCGTGCTCACTTATTCCGTCAAGAATGCAGTCTTCTTGACGTGGTGCTTTCTCTTTATGGTGCACAAATCCTTGATAACCTTAGCGTAGGCCGGCACTTGCTTGATCACGTGTAGTAAGGGAAGATTGATCTTCAATTGTGTCAAGTGCTCCAGGATCTCACTTTGATTTTCTGGCATTTTTTCAGCAGGTCGGAGAGCTTGGGGAAAAGGCACCTTTCCCAGAATTTTAGTTTGCTCTTCTTTCTCTTGAGCTGATTCTTCATTACTCAAAGTGGTAGTACTTGTTGATGGCGTGTCTGAATTCTTACCACTTCGAGTAGTGATGACGTTAACTTCCTTGATATTTTGTCCTTCAGAGTTGGAAGTTTGAGCCATGTTTTGTCCTCTCATATTGGACTGGGCTTGTGATGGAAATCTACCGCGCTCTTGAACGGTTAAAGCTTCTGTCAGCTTTGTGATCTGACTTTTTATTTCCTTGTTCTCTTCCACCAGCTGCGTGAGCATTGAATTAACCCTTTGATTTGTCGTATTTTGCGCGTCCATAAAAGCTTTTAGGTTATCCTCTAGAGAATTCCCTTTCGGCTGCATGTTATTCTGAGGCACAAAATATGTCCTTGGTGGTTGAGATTGTTGCTCTGATCTCCATTGCCCTCCAGATGATTGTGCTTGTTGGTTTGAATCTCGCCAACTAAAGTTCGGGTGGTTTTTCCAACCAGGATTATAAGTCTCCGAGAAAGGTGTATATGGTTTTCCGTATACGCCCAAAGCATTGCATTGCTCCTCGTATACCCCTCTCATTTCACTTAAAGTGTGGCAATCCTGAGCTAGATGGCCCATTCCACCACAAACTAAACAAGGCTCATGTGCCTCTATCCTTGCCACTATGTTGGGTCCTTTACTATCCTTACTTTTGAGGGCCTCAATTTGCTTTGTCAAAGCTTCAACTTGAGCCTTGAGGCTATCCTCTTCCCTTAATTGATAAATTCCAACTGGTCGGGACCTACTGGTGCTCTCAGTAGCACTCGGCCCAGTCCAAGTATGAACTTTCTCAGCTAACTCATTCAGGTACTCGATAGCTTCGTCAGGATCCTTTTGGAGAAAATCCCCATTGCACATCATCTCGACAAATTGGCGCTCTCGGATTGTGAGTCCATCGTAGAAATAGCTTACGAGGTGCCAACTTTCATATCCATGGTGGGGACATAGATTTAACAGATCTTTAAAACGCTCCCAAGCTTGATAGAGCATTTCGTTTTCCTTCTGAGCGAAATTTGAGATATGTCGTTTCAAATTATTAGTCTTATGGTGTGGAAAATACATGTTGAAGAATGTCGTCGTCATTTCTTCCCACGTACCAATAGACTTGGGCCTAAGAGAATACAGCCAGCTTTTGGCCTTGTCCTTCAGAGAAAAAGGAAAAAACTTTAATCTGACGGTGTTTGCGGCCTCAGCACGGCTGTGAAAGGTGGCCACCACCTCTTCAAACTCCCGAATGTGTACATATGGATTCTCGTTCTCTAATCCGTGAAAGGTTGGGAGAAGTGCAATCATGCCCGGCTTGAAATCCGTAGGCGGTGCATTTGGCGGGAACATGATGCACGATGGGGTGGCCGTGCGCGTTGGGTGCAGATAATCTTGCAACGTCCTCTGCTGAACTTCCTCGTGTTGTGCCATTGCGAATAGATTTTGAAATGCGAATTCCAACGACGAGTGCGAAGACGGAGATGTAGAAGATGAGTCGGATAGAATTTCACTAGAGGTTTCTAAATCTGGATGTTGAGCGAATCTCCCTAGCTCGTCTCTATACCGATGCATTCACCCTAAGCAGCTCTTTTTTATTTTTTTTTTAATTTAATTTTTTTAATTTTTTTTAATTTTTAATCTCAACAAAAGAAAATAATTATATAGTAACGTAAATTGTAGCCACCAAGAGTGCTCCGAGGAAAGACTATAGCTCTTGGCTCAATGAATAGTCTCCTAGACAGGGCAACGTTTCCAGGAAAGATTGGTGGGGCGAGGCCCACTTAAGTACCAACTTTCCTAGACAGAACTCTCTCATATTGTACTTTCCACATAACCACACAATTATTCTCAAAATCAATTATTAAATTTTATTGAGTAAATTATGAAATGTAATCTAATTAATAGAAACTATTCCTAAAGTCAAAAGCCTAAATCTACCAAATTATGAAAATCCTAGATTAGGAATCTAAATTAGTCAATTAATTACCATCTTAATTATAATCCTAAGAATTAATGAAAACTATAAAAGGAAAAAGTAAATTAGGCAACAATTAAAATATACAAATGAGGAAACAAAATACAATCCTAATTTACCAAAAATAAAAGATTACAAGATTAAATCACAATTAATTCTAAAACACAAATCCTAAAAGTGTGAGATTTTTTTTTTTTAACAAGACTACGGAAATAAAAAAAAATGATAAAAGGAACTTTTTTTTTTTTTTGGTTTCGATTAATGGACGACAAAAGAAAAAAAAATCCAGCAACTTTGAACAAAGGCACGTTAATAAGCTGCAGCCAACTTTCGTTTTTTTTTTTTTAAGAAACTAAAGACGTTTAAACAACAAACTATACATATATATATATATATATATATAATATAATATAGTAATAATAAATATCAAGTCAAATAAGCAACGTCTGCAGCAAGTTTTTTTTTATTTTAAATAATAATAATAATAAGAAACGAAGAACAAAGCAGCCAATAAAAGTTTTGTTTTACTATATGCTAAAAGCAGATCACACGAATCAAGAAAGAAAAATTGAGAAAAATAAAACAAAAATACACATACCTCTTTGGCTCAAAATCTACTGATCACTCTTATTAGTAGCACCTCCCCGGCAACGGTGCCAAAATTTGATTAACGCCCAAAAGTGATATTCACAAGCGGTCAATTGTAGCACAGAAGGGCGGTCGTATCCACAGAGAGATAACAAAATAA
>NW_010361820.1:967568-1030504 GCF_000414095.1 Morus notabilis | reverse complement strand
CGTTGGAGACAGCTGGGACCCGCTCGGACAGCTGGCGCGCGCAGAGGGAAGGAGCAGGCTGGCAGCGCAGGTGCGGGACCCATGCGGGAGAGTTGGACGCGCGCTGATGCTGCATGGAGGGAACGCGCCAGCTGAGGGACGGGCGTGCTAGGGACGCACGCGAGATGGAGTGAGGATGGCAAGGGAGCTGGGGCCCACGCGGACTGAGATAGTGGCTTAGCTCGGCTTGGTGCGGCTTGGTGCGGCTCGGCTGAGGCTTGGCTCCGGATGGTTGAAAACATGGCTTTCATGGCTTATTTTTGTGTAGGTTTTTACATAGTAAATAATTAAGTAAAAACTAGACAAATTCCAATTAAAAATATTATGAATAAAAATAATGGAATTGTTTAAGTAAAGCTTAAATATTTTAATATTATATAAATCAAAAGCAGTATTTATGGTGCATTTTCATGCACTAATCAACGCCAGATGGATCGACGCCTTAAGCTGGACTTCGTACTTGGCTTTTTATAATGGACTTGGAGGGAGCCCCCAGACGTCGAGGGTTGTTGCTTTGCGGGGAGTGGTTAAGGCCACGTGTCATATCATCGTTCTTCCACGTGTCCGTCACATTTTCCCACACAACAGCTACCCCCCAGGTCGAGGGTTCCTTTTAGGCGGCCTTGAGCTTAGGTTCGGTCGTACTTCCGTGCTTCGGGTGTAGGAAACCGGTCCAGAGCCTTCGTCCGCAATGATGGCCTGGATGCTTCAGATTTGGGAAACCGGTCCCGAGCCTTCGTCCGCAATGATGGCCTGGATGCTTCAGATTTCTTTGAGGGACGCAACCATCGTGTCGGTCGATTTCCTATGCTGACGTGAGTCTTTATTTCGAAAGGATGAGTGTGAGCCTTCGGATCGCGACGCTTCCTTTTCCCGCCCTTATTTGTCACCGTCAGATCTGGGCGGGATTCCCTTGCCGTTGGATTTTAAGAACCTCATCCGACGGTCAGGGGTCGAGGACTTTCGGCTCCTTAAATACCTTCTTTGAACCCGAAACCATTTCTTTTTTCAAAACGTAAACACTCCCCGCATTTGCTGAACTGCCGCTTGCTTTGTCGGAATCCTTTTCTGTGAAACACCGACTCGTACTCCTCGCTTTTCCAGGCGTGTTGTGAAGCCGCATTTAATCCCGGATTCTACCCAGAACTCTTCATACCGGTAAGCCCCATCATCCTCTGCTTGTTCTGTTTCTCACGAGGTTTTCCCTGTTAAATCATGTATGTATGAAAATACACAAAATGTAGAGGTTAGGGAGACTTACTCCGTTTTATTTTTTCGCATAGGATAGTTTTTTTTTTTGTCTTTTGGTTGTCTGTGCACTTCTGGTCCCTGGGTTCTGGGGAACTTGGGGGTACCATGAACACTCGCCGTTATCATTCTTACATGAATGGTCGATGTCAAGTCGAGGCGTTGGAGTAGTCGTCGTTTAGAATAGTCATCCTTTTCTTCCTCTCGACGTTAGGGTTTTAACTCAGCTCCTTGTCTTTTTAATCACCAGAATAATGGCCCAAAACTCCCCCAATCGAGAGGATCCCTCCATCGTCTGTCCAGACTCCCATTCTATGGTGGAGATTTCATGGTCTTCTTCTTTCTCAGGCGTTGACTCCTTGCTGAGGAAAATAGAAGACGTCGAGGCCACGTATGAACCAGGCGATGACTTTGGTAGCGAATTTGGTAGTGTAGAACAAATGTTGGATGAGGTGGCCGAATGGATCCCCTTCACGGGGGGTAGTGTAGGCGGGGTGGCTGCTTCAACGGTAGACGCCCCCTGGCTGCCATAAGTGGTGACCCAGACATGCCTTTCTTTACAGCCGACGTTGTCGCGTCGAGGGTCCGGAATAAGGATATTATCCGGGCTGTAAAGGAGGGATGCATCGACGGGAGGTGGTTTGAATACCTCCTCCCAGACATGCATTTTAGGACCAGTATGCCAAAGCCGTTACGGCGGGGATGACCCTTCCGGTTCATCCTTTTGTAAAGGATTACTGCCACTTCTACGGCATTTCCCCTGCTCAGCTGGCGCCAAACTTTTGGTACTGCTTCGCTGGTGCCTAGATTTTGTGGCACCAGCGGTTTGACATGGAACTCCCTCTAGATGAGTTTAGATTTATGTATAGACTATGCCACGTCGCCAAGTGTGAGGGGTGGTATTTTTTGAGCAGTCACGGGAGATCTCAGCCCAGATTTGGAAAGTTGATACTGGGTATCCCTTCGTCGTCACACAGGTGGAAGCCCATGTTTTTTATGATACGCAGGCCTCTCAATTTCTATCCCAACGACCGCTTGCCCCGCCGAAGGAAGGTGCAAGCGTCGTTTGGGAACATGGGTGAGACTTTGATTCCCTTTCTTTCACCTTACCTTGCTTTCTTCGTTCCTATGCTGGCAGTCTCTTTATCCTACAGCCAGTCAAGACCGGCCAAAGTTTTCTGAAAACAGCTTGGTGAGGATTGAGAAGGCCTTCTCGTACTCGTCCGAGGTTCGACATATTGACACCCTCCTGACCCAGGCCAACTTTTGAAGTGCTGGGTTGATTCTCGATCTCCCAGACCCTACCGACCTCGATGCTGTCCGCGAGTACTTCCATTTGAGCGATGAAGGTAAACCCTTATTCTCGCCGCCTTTCTTGCAATGGCATTTTGTTTATTCAAGCGTCGATTATTTCTTTTGGTCTCGTCGTTTCTGTAGAGATGGCATCTTTGAGGATCCAGCTTCCCGGCAGTCAGCTGTCCAAGCCAAGCCAACAGCCCCCGCCGAGCCAACAACCTCCTTCTAGAGGAAAGGAGAAAGCAAGCTCTTCTTCTCAGGTGCCGAAGATAAAGAAAGCCTCAAAGGTTCCCTCGGCGTCGGAGGAAGATCCTGCGCACAAAAAGAGGCGCAAAGAGAAGACACCGATGGTAGAAACCTGGACGCCGATGGTCTCCATTCCTGACGTACACGTTCCTTTGGCGCCGAGGGAACGCGTGCTTATCCCGGGGGCAAAAATTATGGACCCAAATTTCCACGTCACGGACGTCTCCGACGCCGAGATTGGGGCGATGCTGAAACTCCCCCCCCGCTTCTCCCTTGCCTTCCAGGCTCTGTATGAGTCTTTTCTCGAGCCACACTGGGTTGCCGCCACTCAATCTTCTTTGGTTGATCGCCAACGAAAGCAGATCTCCTTCCAAATTCACGTAAGACTTGATCGAGCTGTCTTTCATTTTTGCTGGTTTCGCTGCTTTGTATCATTGTTTTCTGACCTTCAATTTGTCAGGGCCTAATCCTCGCCATTCTCAATCTCCTCGACCTAGTTAAGATTAAGGAGCGTAATAAGGAGATGGACATCGTGGAGGCCAAGCTTAACTCTCTTATCGACAACGCCAAGAAAAAGTGCTCGGATGCCGTCGAGGAGAGAGATGTGGCCGTGGCCAAACTATCGAGTTTGGAAGGTGAGCTGGCCAAGTTGACTACTTCAGTTGAGGACCTTATGAAGCAGGCAGATCTGTCCGATGCAAAGTTGGCCGAAGCAGCTAAGGCGGTGAAAAAATGTTTTGCCGAAGGGAAGGCCGAGGGGAAGAGGGTAGCCGAAGCTGAGGCTACAGCTACTTTTGACGCCAAGCATGCTGAAATTATTGAGGAGTTCAAGGCTTCTCCGGAGCTCATCGACATCCGTACCAAGGATTTTCAATCCGCAGGTCAACAGATCGTTGATTTGATAAAAAAGGAACGTCCTGAGTGGGACTTGAGCTTCCTCTATACTTCTCCTCCTCTTGCTGGCGATGACAACCTTTCCCCGCCTGGTGATGGCGATGAATCGGCAGCTGGCGGCGAGGCCTAAAAAATTTTTACCTCTCTTTTTTTGTGTGTTTGTAACTTGACATTGATTTGGACATCTTTTCATTTTATCTGTACTTTTTATAAAGATAGCAGATTTTATTCATACCTTACTTTGCAATCGTTATCTTAGAAAATTCCTTAGAATTTTTGCTAAGTGTTTGTCTTTCCTCCTTGGAGGATCTGACACTGATTTCACCCCTTGGAGTCGTTGCCTTAGAAAATTCCTTAGAATTTTGCTAAGTGCTCGTCTTTCCTCCTTGGAGGATTTGACGCCTTGACGCCGATTTCACCCCTTCGGGTCGTCACCTTAGAAAATTCCTTAGAATTTTGCTAAGTGTTCGTCTTTCCTCCTTGGAGGATTTGACACCTTGACGCCAATTTCACCCCTTGGGGTCGTCGCCTTAGAAAATTCCTTAGAATTTTGCTAAGTGTTCGTCTTTCCTCCTTGGAGGATTTGACGACTTGATACCGATTTCACCCCTTGGGGTCGTCATGTCATTTTTTAGCGATCCGTGGACCTTTATCCCCCCATATGTGTTTAATATACCTTGGTTTTTTAAGCAAACATGTTATTAAGGGATGAATTCCTTTTCTTCTGCAAACATATCAATTTATTTAATTCGTAAAGAATGTACAATTAGGATGCGTAAGAATTACATACACTATTGGTAGTACAGCCTTAGCTGTTCTGCATTCCATGGGTGTTGAATTCTTTTGCCGCCGAGACTTTCCAAAATGTAGGTGCCAGGACGCAACACTTCCCTTATGCGGTAGGGCCCTTCCCAAGTTGGGCCCAGTGGACCAGTATTTTTAGGTTTTGTACTCTGCGTTACACTTTTTAATACTAGGTCTCCTGGGATGAACCTTCTTTGTCGAACTCTCTTGTTGTAATATCGTGCTGCTCTTTGCTGATATGCGGCGAGGCGTAGTTGGGAGTCGAGCCTCTTTTCTTCCAACAAGTCGAGTTCTCCGTTCATGCCTTCTGTGTTATCGTCGTCGTTGTGGACGACGGTTCTTAAGGTCGGCGTTTCGATTTCTACGAGGAGCACTGCCTCGACACCATACATCATGGAGAAAGGCGTTTCACCCGTAGTAGTTCGGCTCGTCGTTCTGTATGCCCATAAGACCTTGGGGAGTTCCTCGGCCCATTTCCCTTTTAGATCGTCGAGTCTCTTTTTGAGGGTATACTTTAATATTTTATTGACCGCCTCGACTTGTCCATTAGATTGTGGATGGATTGGCGCCGAAAAGTCTTTCTGAATGCCCAAACTGTCACAGAATCTGCGTGTTGAGGCATTGTCAAACTGTTTTCCGTTGTCAAATACTATTGAGTGGGGAACCCCGAACCTGCATACAATGTTGTCCCACATGAATTTGGTGCAGGCTGCTTCCATGGTCGTAGTTAAAGCCTTTGCCTCTGCCCATTTTGTGTAGTAGTCTACCGCGACGATGGTAAACTTAAAGCCTCCAGGTGCAAGGTGTAGTGGCCCGATCAGGTCAACCCCCCATTTGGTGAAGGGCCATGGACTGAGAATGGAGGTTAAATTTTCTAAGGGTGCTCGAGGAATTGTGGCATACCTCTGGCATTTATTGCAACGTCGGGCGTATTGGAAAGCGTCCTTTTTTAGCGTGGGCCAGTAATATCCTTGCCTCAAAACCTTAAGAGCTAAAGACTGCCCCCCAGTATGATTACCGCAGACTCCTTCATGGATTTCTCGGAGGACCTTCTGGGCTTCGGCATCATCCAGGCACCGCTGTAGAGGTGTTGAGTAGCCTCGTCGGTAAAGCAAGCCATCATACAATAAGTATCTAGCAGCTATATATCTGATTCGTCTGGCTTCGTCTTTATTGCTTGGCAGTTGTGCGTCCATTAGGTATTGGATGAGTGGCGTCATCCAATTTTCATCTGTTTAGACGATTAATGCCTTAGCTTTTTTTCTCAATGGTCGGCCGCTCCAATTCTTCGATGGGAATGACCCCTAGTGTGTCAGAATCTTTCGAAGATGCTAGCTTTGTTAGAGTGTCGGCGTTTGCGTTTTCGGCTCGTGGTATCTGAAGTATCTCGTAGTTTTTAAACTTGACGAGTTCTTGCTTTACATTTCTCAAGTACGCTCCCATTTTCTCGTCGCGTGCTTGGTATTCTTCTTTCACTTGCCCGACGACCAATTGAGAATCGCTGAAGACGCTGTGCCTCTCGATCTTTAGGTGGCTGGCCAATCACAACCCCGCAATTAGCGCCTCGTATTCTGCCTCATTGTTTGACGCCTTGAATTTAAATCGAACCGCCGAGGTAATCTTGTGGCCTTCTGGGCTGATTAACAAGACGCCAGCTTCTGACCCGTTATCGCTCGACGCTCCATCCACGTAGAGCTTCTATTATGTATTCTCAACTCCTTCAGGTGTGGCGGGAGCTGGTCTATGGGAGAACTCGGCTAGAAAATCGGCCAGCGCTTGGCCCTTGATTGCAGTTCTTGGCACATATTTAATGTCGAACTGGCTTAACTCTACCAACCATTTGAAAAGTCACCCGGAAGTTTTGGGCTTTTGTAGAGCCTGTCTCAACAGGTGGTTTGTAAGAACCCGTATTGTGTGGGATTGGAAATAGTGTCGAAGCTTCCTTGAAGCTACCATTAGGGCGAGGGCCAAGCGTTCCATTTCGCTATATCTCGACTCGGCATCGAGGAGCCTTTTGCTCACATAGTAGATTGGCAATTGCACCCTTTCTTCTTCTCTTATTAGTACGGAGCTTACGGCGTGTTGGGACACGAAGAGGTATAGGCTAAGCTCCTCGTCGGGGTTTGGTTTTGACAGAATTGAGGGCTTGCCCAAATGTTCCTTTAATTTCTGAAAGGCCTCTTCACATTGTGGTGTCCACTCAAAGCGCCTGCTTCCTTTCAAAGCGTCGAAGAAGGGGACGCACTTGTCTGTTGCTTTTGATATAAACCTGTTTAGGGCGGCAACACATCCTGTCAGCCTTTGCACTTCCTTTGGCTTAGTTGGGGACCGCATATCTTGTAGTGCTTTAATCTTCTCAGGGTTAGCTTCTATCCCCCGGTTGCTGACCATAAAACCGAGGAATTTTCCCGACCCAACTCCAAAGGCACATTTTTGGGGATTTAGTTTCATGTGGTATTTTCTCAACACACCAAACATTTCACCCAGATGGTCGATGTGCTGGCTGGCCCTGGCGCTTTTCACAAGCATATCATCGACGTAGACCTCCATTGTTTTGCTGAGCTATTGAGCGAACATCTTATTCACGAGCCTCTGGTAGGTAGCCCCTGCATTCTTCAGGCCAAAAGGCATCACCTTGTAGCAGTAGAGGCCCCTGTCGGTTATGAAGGATGTGTGCTCCTCGTCGGCTGAATGCATGGGGATCTGGTTGTATCCGGAATAGGCGTCCATAAAACTCAGCATCTTATGTCCTGCTGTGGCATCGACCATCTGGTCTATTTGAGGGAGTGGAAAGCCATCCTTTGGGCAGGCTTTGTTGAGATCGCTGAAGTCGACGCATGTTCTCCAGTTTCTGTTAGGCTTGATCACCAAAACGGGGTTTGAGATCCAACGTGGGTAACAGGCCTCCCTGATGAACCCATTGTTGATCAACTTGTCGACCTCCTCTTTCAGTGCTTCATACCTCTCGGGGTTCATTGGTCGACGCTTCTGGCGCTTGGGAGGATATGAGGGGTCGACGTTCAGGGAGTGACATATAACCTCAGCGTCGATCCCTTCCATGTCAGCATGATTCCAGGCGAAGACATCTAAGTTCTTTCTGAGGAAGTTTTCGATCTCGACCTTAAGTGATAGGGCTAGTTCCGAGCCTATTTTTAGTACTTTGGTTGGCTCGCCTTCATCAACTTGGATTTCCACCAATTGCTCAATGGGTTGGGACCATATGACCTCCTCTTGAACCCTGGGGTCTATGTCTTCGACGGTGTTTTGATAGACCATCCTAGTTTCCTGTTTCCCTGGCTGGTCGTATCCGCGCAGGGCATCAGAGTATGCAACCCTAGCCTCATATTGGTTGCTCTTCATTTTACCTACGCCGTTTGGGGTAGGGAACTTGACCTTCTGGTGGTAGACGGAGGTTATTGCCCTAAGCGCCTGAAGGGTTGGTCTCCTGATTACAGTGTTGTACTGGGAGCCTCCCTTTATTACCATAAAGTTGGTCATTGTCGTAGTCTGTCGAGGTTTCTCTCCTGTGGTTATGGGCAGCCGGATAGTCCCCTAAAGGATGACGGAGTCCCCGGTGAAACCGTATAATGGCCTGGAGGTCTTTTCCAACTGCTCCTTTTGGATCCCCATTTTTTCCAAGCAGTCGGAGTACAGGAGGTCCACCGAACTCCCATTGTCTACCAGGATTCGGCATACAGTATGGTTCCCAATCATGGCTTCCACCACCAATGCGTCGTTGTGGGGGAAGTGAACTCCGCTGGCGTTGTCCTCATTAAAGGCCACGTCGGTGTGGCTATATCTTGGGGTTTTTACCGCGGAGACGCTCCAGAACCTTTCCTGGTAAACCCCCCTGGCCTCGTGGGCGTAGTCCTTCTGAGACCTCCTTGAGTCTCCTCCTATATAGGGGCCGCCGAGGATAGTTTGTATGACGTTGACGGGTTCGCGGTCCTCTGGGCGCTGGTTCTCCTCTCGGCGTCGACCGTCATTCTGTCCACCGTGGCCGTCGTTTCGAGGTCTCCGCTCGGCTCTGAACTCCTGTAGCCTCCCCTCGCGGATTACTCTCTCGATTTCATCCTTTAGGTCAGCGAAATCGTTGGTGTGGTGGCCGACATCGCCGTGGAACCTACAGAATTTCTTTTGGTTCCTTCGGCTAGGATCCGATTTCATCGGTTCTGGTCGGCGCAGCAGGTTTTTGCAGCCAACCTGGTTTAAAACCTCCTCGACTCCTACCGTTAGCTCGTGGTAGGAATCGTACTTTTGAAATAGTCGAGGCTTACGGGTATCCTCTTGCCTTGGCTTCTGGAGCGCTCGTCGTCGTAGCTGGCTTCTTGTCTCCGCTTCCTCCACCTCGACGCTTCTTCCCATCCTGTTTTGCTGGCGTTGACCCATGTTCGGTCCCTTATTCTTGTTGGACCTATGCTCGGGGTCATTTGCGTCTGCCTCTTCGGTGTTGATGTACCCTTGCGCTCGCGCAAGAAATTCCTTGTAGCTGGACGAGGGTTTTCGGTTCAGCTCTCTCTTGAAGGGGGTAATTTTCTTCATGCTAGATAAGGCCCCCATCAAGGCCTTTCTGTCTGTTATATCCATCGTGGCGGTGACAGCTTCCTCATATCTCGTAAGCCATTCCCTTAATGACTCGTTCGGCTTTCGGTATATCGCTGTCAGATTCTGCTTTGGGGGGGACGTATTTTTTAACCCCTATGAATTGGAGGGAAAATGCTTCATTCAACTCTTCCCAGCTTGAGATAGAATTTGGCCTCAGCGTCTGAAACTATCTTCGGGCAGAATCCGTTAAATGGTTCCGAAAAGCTCGGCACATGATTTCCTCAGCATACCCGTGTAAGAGCATGTGCCCTGTATACATCTCCAAATGATCGTCGGGATCCCCTCGACCATCATATGGTGGGATCGACGGTGACCTATATTTGTCGGGGAGAGGGGGCGCCATTATTTCTTCGGTAAACGGATGGTCATGTGTGTGGCTAGGTGTGATGTCGACGTTTACCACCTCAGCCACTCGCCCTATGTTCTTCTTCAGGCCTGCCACGTCCCCTGTGAGTTTTTGCTCCAGGCTGGCCATACGTTCCATGATGGCGTGCGCTTCTTCTGTTGAGATGGCCGAGCCAGCTACTCTCGACGCCTCTGCCCTTTGAATGTTGGGCCCGCCCCTTGCCTGGCCGCCCGCCTGTACGGACCCTGAGTCTCCTGGTGGGTTTCCCCCTAGATTCTGGGGTAGTACTTCGGGATTTCCAGGGCCTCTCGGTATCCGATCCTCGGGAGCCCGGAGTCTGGCGGCCCTTAAACGGCTGCCGGAAGATTGGGAAGGTCGAGGCCTAGGAGGGCCCCGGTGATTCTCGCTGTCCCCGGTTCCCTCTTGGATATATGGGCGGTCACCGGGGTTCGGGTTTTCAGCCATGGCAGGTCCCAGCGGCCTCGGGGCGTCTTCTAACGGCGGCATAGAGTTCCTTCCATCCAAGCGCTCAACCACGGTCATTAGCCCACGCACCAACTCGATTAGAGTGGTTAGTTGGGCCTGCATCTGCACAAGATCCAGCCGTGGCACGTCTGGGAGTAGGACTTCATTTCTGACCGGGCGTGGATCTTCTTCCATCCCGTTATTCCCTGGATGGGTGGCGGTTTTCGTCTGTCTGGCTGCCTCGGTTGATGGCCTTAATTCTCTTTCTTAGAGGCGTGCTTGCTAACTATGTTGTTGGGGGTCAAACGCTTTCGGTCCCCAGTGGAGTCGCCAATTGTTGACGGTGAATTCTCGTCAATAAAAACAGGCTGGGTTACCTCTGGGTTTCCCGTTGGATTACCGGCCTTAGTATTGAATGTGTGTAAGAATTTGTTGGAGGGGTGTATTGTGCGTTAATCAAAGATGTACACAAATAAAGAAGACAAGAGATTTTATAGTGGTTCACTCTATAGAATCAGAGCTACATCCACTGTGGTCGTATATTTCTTTTGAGGGGATTACAATTTACATCAATTGCTCTCTCACTCTTCTTTTCTCTCTTGGATCTCAACCCCCCTCCTGCATGGGGTCTCGCCCCTTTTATACTGGGGCTTCCTTCACTGGGTTGATTTCCTTTGTAGGCAGGAGCACTCAAGTGCTCTTCCTTTTAAGGCCCAGACGTAGCCCACTAATTACTTAGAGTACTATTCACTCAGCCAATTAGTCTTCTATTACGGCTCTGTGCGTTCCTGTAACCCTTTTCTGTCCCCTGTGGGGCGGTTTAAGGGTTCGCAATTAATGCCTGCTTTGCAGACATTCCCCACTTCTGTACGTAACTTGCCATGTCAGGTTTTCCCCAAAGAGCATTCTCCTCGTCGCCAGGGTTGCTTAACCCGCTTGTCCTTCTTGGCGGTCGATTCTGCGGTCGAGGGATTTCTATGTCTAAAGGTCGACGGTACGACCTGTCGACGCCAGATGGAATCGACGCCTTAAGTTGGACTTCATACTTGGCTTTTTATAATGGACTGGGAGGGAGCCCCCAGACGTCGAGGGTTGTTGCTTTGCGGGGAGTGGTTAAGGCCACGTGTCATATCATCGTTCTTCCACGTGTCCGTCACATTTTCCCACACAACAAATACTATATAAAATTGCATAGTAATGCTTTTAATGATTGTACATTTATTAATTGTAAAATATTTTAATTATTTTACTATATTTTCATCGTGATTAGCTAAACTTTGCTACACGTCTAACTTTTCCATTGTGAAGCGCCCATGGATTAAGCCATTGTCCCTAGTAAAGCCTACTACATGAAGATTTTAACAAGGAAGATAAAATAGGAAATGTGACACTGTTAGGCCTTACCCACGTCTTTAGTATGTGCCTTTCTCTTGGAATTATCCCCCTTCGCGAACAAACTAAATGAGAGAAATCTTAGCATTTAAGACTTCGTTCGCTTTACGAATTAATAGATTTAGATTAATTATGAGATTGTTTGTGTCTCACGTATATGCCTTTAATATTTCATAAATATTTAATAATTCAGAAAAAAGAGCATGTTGATTATATCAAAATTCGGGGACAACAAAAATCTTAGTTTCTTATGAGTAAAGACACTATTGCTAACATACTAACTTCTATACGAAATGCTGACATGAATAAAAAAAGAACAGTTCGAATACCATATACTAACATCACTAAAAACATTCTTAAAATCCTTTTACGAGAAGGTTTTATTGAAAACATGAGGAAACATTAGGAAAGCAACAATTTTTTTTGGTTTTAACCCTACGACATAGAAGGAAAAGGAATAGGAAAGGACCAGATAAAATTGTTTTAAATTTAAAACGGATCAGTCGACCCAGTCTACGAATCTATTCTAACTATCAATGAATCCCAAGAATTTTAGGCGGGATGGGAATTGTAATTCTTTCTACTTCTCGGGGTATAATGACAGACAAAGAAGCTCGACTAAAAGGATCGGTGGAGAAATTTTGAGCTATATATGGTAATCTTTTCGGATATTCGAATTATATATGTATATGGAACTTTCGTATTTGTGAAAAAAGAGAAAGAGAAAGGGTGGGTTTCTAATATTACACCTCGCACATTAGTTGATACCTTCAAGTGAAAGAACAAAAAAAGATTCATTAAGGTTTAATTTTTGAATCACTTCCCAATGGTATTAGTGATTAGGTGATTTTCTCAATTTCAACATTCATTTCGTGGAGATACAATTCAAAATTCAAAATTTCAAGAAACTTATTTTCTTCAAATAAAGAGATTAAGAATTAAGTTAAGGAATGACAAATATGAAAATAAGGGACACCGTCCGTAAAATTTGTGAAAAATGTCGACTGATCTGTAGGCGAGGACGAATTATAGTAATTTGTTCCAACCTAAGATATAAACAAAGACAAGGATAAATAATTTTTAGAAAAAAAAAAAACAGGGGGGGGATGGGGGGTTGGAAACTCCATAAATCTAAAGGACTTTTTAATTCAAGCTAAGATGTGACATTTTCTAAGAGTTTTTAACTATAGCAAAAAAAGTTAGATGTAATATTTTCTGAGAGCTTTTAACTATAGAAACCTAAAACTGAAAACTCGAATTGGTGAAATGAACGAGGCCTAAAAAAGTGCATAAATCTTTATTCCACTCTATTTAATGACATTTCTCTAAATTTTCCTACAAAATTGTAACTTATACAATTTTGTTACTTATAGTTATTTAAGTATAAGATTATCTAAAACAAGTGAAGTCACACAATACCATTTCTCTTCTAGCTCAAAAGAGAAATACCACTTCACTTATTTTTCCCCCCTTCAAGCATACCACTTTTAGCATTTAAAGTGCCAAAACTAATTGAAAACCCTAGCCTCCTCCTTCTTCCTCCTCCTCCTCCTCCTCATCCTCCTCTTCCTTCTCCTTCTCCTTGTGCGTCGCCTCTAGCATTTTCTAAAACCCTAGCCTCCTCCTCATTCTTCTTCTTCCTCCTCCTCCTCCTTCTCCTTGTGCGTCGCCTTTGGCATTCTCTAAAACCCTAGCCTCATCCTCCTCCTCCTTCTCCTTGCGCGTCGCCTTTGGCATTCTCTAAAACCCTAGCCTCCTCCTCCTCCTCTTCCTTCTCCTTGCGCGTCGCCTCTGGCATTCTCCAAAACCCTAGCCTCCTCTTCCTTCTCCTTGCGCGTCGCCTCTGGCATGCTCTAAAACCCTAGCCTCATCCTCCTCCTCCTCCTTCTCCTTGTGCGTCACCTCTGGCATTCTCTAAAACCCTAGCCTCCTCCTTCTTCTTCTTCTTCCTCCTCCTCCTCCTCCTTCTCCTTGTGCGTCGCCTCTGGCATTCTCTAAAACGCTAGCCTCCTCCTCCTCCTCTTTGCGTGTCGCCTCTGGCATTCTCTAAAATCCTAGCCTCCTCATCCTTCTTCTCCTAGTGTGTCGCCTCTGGCATTCTCTAAAACCCTAGCCTCCTCCTTCTTCTTCTTCTTCTTCATCCTCCTCCTCCTTCTCCTTGTGCGTCGCCTCTGGCATTCTCTAAAACCCTAGCCTCCTCCTCATGTGCCGCCTCTGGCATTCTCTCCCTTCTTCCTTCCATTCACCACTAATTGATTCTCCCCTTCCATCCTTGCACACTTTGATGTTAGAGCCTCCTTTCTCTCTGCGCTTTGCTGACATATGAGACCTCCCTCCTAGTACAATGTCACTTTGGGTATTCCTCTAGAAAATAAGGAACAAAAGATAGAACAAAAGAAAGAACAAAAGATTTTACGTGGTTTTGTAATTTTTCTTACCTCCATGGATCAAGAATATGCTCACTTATTCATTCTCTGATGATTTACAATGAGTTTATACATGGGTATAAATATGGATTATTATTCAAAGATACAACAACTAATGTACAAATCATGAAAATCAATCAGAATATTTGACAAATCTCAGCATTCCTCCTCAAGTTGGTGCATACTAAATTAGAAAATAGAAGTGGTTTACATGTGATTTGTTATTTGTTGTTTGCTTTGTTGTTTGTTTTTTGTTTGTTTTTGCTAATTTACCAATTTTGTTTTTTCATTTTTTTTTCCTTTTTATTTTGTTTTTCTGATCACCGGTTCTCGATTTTTCTCATCACCAGTTCTGGATACCATCAATTTTTTCTACCCATTTTTTTTCTCTCTTCACGAAAGGGAAAAGACTTTCCTTTTTCTTTTTCTTTTTTTTTCTCTCACATGTTCTCACCACCACTCTCCCACTTCCTTGAATCCTTTCCTTTTCTTTTCTCATTCTTACGTTTGGCCAAAGCTTTCTTGATCATTTTATTTTTACTGATGACTCTTTTTTTTTCACTGCTTCTCTCTCTGTTTTCTTTTCCTTTCTCCTGCCTCTTCTTCTTGTCCTTCTTTGATGGGAGAACCGGTGTTGGTCTGGAGACTGAAGGTGGATTTTCACATGGACTTTAGGCGGCACCAATTAAGCTCTTCATTGCGGGCTGAGACGAGACGAGACGACGCATGCACGACACGACTTTTGACGGTGACCTTGTTGCTCTGGACGGCGATGGCTATGGACGACGGGAATTAGGTGCAACGGATCTGTAACGGTGTCGTGGTGCTACACAGATTGATGGTGGTTCAACGGCAGATTTTGGTTTTGCAGGATTTTGGATTTGCTGGTTTTGATTTTGGTATCGATGGATATCTGTGATTTGCTTTGGTGTTTTTCTGGTTTTGGTTCCAAAGGCTGATAGGATTTAAATCGGCTCTGATACCATCTAAAAAATAAGTAACAAAAGATAAAAGAAGAGAACAAGTCAGCAGTTCTACCTAAGTTCACAGATAAAGAATATGCTCACTTATTTATATTCTCTGATGATGCTCACTTATTTATTCTCTGATAATTTACAATAGATTTGTACATGTGAGTATGAATAGAAATTATTATTCAAACATATAATTAGCTGTAATGATAATTTTCTCCAATTATGTTAAATTTCCTAAATTTACTTCAATTAAGATAATAATGTTGGAAAAATGGCTTGTTAAGCCATTTTAAAGGCCCATATTCGGATGAGGCCCAATAGATTTTTGAGACGGGTCTCGATGGATTTGCGTTCTCCATCGCGAAGAGATTGAAATCGAGTATTCAAACACTCAAAATGGTTTTAGGGTGAATGAGAAATTGATGGTCTAAGTGTGGTACTTGGAATAGTAAATGTAGAAGGAAAATTACAAAAATCTCACATTGGCTAGGAGTGAAGCCAATGTGGTGTTTATAAGTGATTGCACTTTGAAGCCTAAGTAAGCATGTATATCAGAGATGTTCTCTCATGCATAGGAGGGGTGCAAATCATGATCCCGGTGGGTTGGGGGCCAATGTGTACGCCTGTAACCTGCGGACACGGATGCCGGACCAGAAAACCCGCTCTGTGCAGGCTTACTTTTGCAATTTTTATTTTTTTTTACTCGGCCAAGACTTTCCAGATTCAGCCAAAACCATTTGGAGCTTAATGGAGATTAAACAAGACTTAATGGGATGCTTAATGCCGAGTTTAATTGTGTTGTTAAAAGCTGGTTATTGCATCAGTTTTTCCTTGAACTTGGATATGCTTTGTGGCTGGATTCATCATGGAAAATCACAACGTTTTGCTCCATTATTTTACAGAAATATGGCTGGAATAAATCTGGGTTTTTACACCATAATGTCTTGGTGTAACACCCAGATTTTGGAGCTTATATAAAGGCCAAACTCCACATTAACAAATCACACTTTTTCCAGAAATCTCTTCCTCTCTTTCGGTTTCTCTCTTGCTTCCAAAGTTGTGTGTTTTCTTTGTCTTGTTTAGTTCGGTTTTTGGTGATAGAGGAAAGATTAAGTTCTAGTTCGCCGGACGGTTCCGAAAGTGCATCAAGCTACCGTCATTGTGGTTGTATCCTTGGAGACGGACGTCCAACGTAACCTCAAGCACACGCCAGAGGGGACGAATCTGTGTTAAGAAAAACGTGGTTCACGTTCCTCGACATTCATACAATTCTGAGTTTGGTAGAAAGGTTGACTTTGCATTGTACAATTTCAGTTTTTCATTTCCCTATAGTTTTGATCTTCTTTGTATTATCCTATTTCGGCTAACAATCTTAAAACAGATTCAGATCTATACAAAGGAGATTTTGCAGGGAATATAAAAAATAAAAATAAAAAAGGACCAAAACGTTTTCAGGAAAAGGAGAAAAAAAAATGACCAAAACGTTTTCAGGAAAAGGAAAAAAAAACGTTTTTGTGGTTGTTTGAAATTCTGCCAATTTCCTTACTAACTTGAAAATTTTGTTTTTAGAAATGGCTGATAATATGAATGTGGTTGTTCCTGCTAGAAGCAACACTATCACGCCTGTGCCGTCACCTATGGGACAAACGTCTTTCTCGGTCCCGACCCCTGCTTTGACCTTGACGCGGCCTTCGCCGGTCTCGGTTCCTGTGAACCACAATAAAAAGCCTGATAAATTCAGTAGGCTGAATTTTAAAACTTGGCAACAAAAAATGTTATTTTATTTAACAACATTGAATCTTGCGATATTCTTGAAAGAGTGTCCTCCTACTGTTAGAGAGGATGAAGTGGATGCTCAAGCATTCCACGCGGTTGATGCATGGAACCATTCTGACTTTCTGTGTTGGAACTATGTGCTTAACGGCTTGGCTGATGGGCTTTACACTGTGTATAGCTCAAAGAAAACAACCAAGGAATTATGGGAATCTTTGGACCAAAAATATAAGTCCGAGGACGCGGGTGCTAAGAAATTCTTAGTGGGCCAATTCCTAAATTACAAGATGGTGGACTCGAAGACTGTCATTAGTTAAGTTCAAGAGCTCCAATTGATAATTCATGAAATACATGCTGAGGGAATGGCCATTAGTGAATCCTTTCAGGTAGCTGCGCTGGTTGATAAGCTACCCCCCTCCTGGAAGGAATTCAAGAGCTATCTGATGCACAAGAGGAAAGAGATGACCGTTGAGCAATTGGTTGTCAGGCTTCGCATTGAAGAAGACAATAGGTGGACTAAGAAGAAGTTCTCCAATGCAACCGTGAGCTCTACTAAGGCTAATGTGGTGGAGCACGATAGCTCCAAGAAGAAAGGAAAGCCCGATCCAAGTTGGGACCAAAGGGAGGAATTGTCAAGAAGAAATTCCAAGGAAAGTGCTTCAATTGCAACAAGGTTAGACACAAATCGGTGGATTACAGGCTGCCTAAACGAAACAAGGATAAGGAGGCCAATGCTGTGGACACCATTTCTAAAGAAGTGTCTGACATTAGCTTGTCTGATGTGGTCTCTGAAGTGAACTTGGTCAACTCCAATCCAAATGAGTGGTGGCTCGATAATGGGGCTACAAGACACATCTGCTGTGACCGGGCCGAGTTTGCTGATCTAGTTCTGTTGGAAACTAGAGAGAAGCTCTTCATGGGTAACTCTGCAACTTCTGTGATCAAGGGCCAAGGAACGGTGTTCTTAAAGATGACCTCGGGTAAGAAAGTGAAGCTCCACAACATGCTTTATGTGCCCGACATCCAGAAGAATCTCATATCCGGGACAATACTGAGCATGCACGGCTTCAGGATGGTGTTTGAAGCCGATAAGATAGTTTTGTCCAAAATGGGAATGTATGTGGGAAGGGATTATGTAAAAAGTGGCATGTGGAAAATGAATGTCATAGCTGTAAAACATAAAAAGATGAATAAAAAGAAAGAGTCTTCCGTTTATATGCTTGAGTCTTCTAAATTATGGCATGGTAGACTAGGACATGTTAATTATGATACTTTGCGTAGATTAATTAACTTGGATCACATTCCCACATTTCATATCGATTCCAAACATAAATGCGAAATTTGTGTAGAGTCAAAACTAACAAGGTCATCATTCCAAACAATAGAAAGGAATACTGAGCTACTTGATTTAATACATAGTGATGTTTGTGACTTAAAGTTTGTTCAAACTAGAGGTGGTAATAAGTATTTTATCACTTTCATTGATGATAGCACAAAGTATTGCTATGTATATTTGTTGAAAAGTAAAGATGAAACTGTAGAGAAATTTGCTCTCTACAAGCAAGAAGTTGAAAACCAACTTAATAAAAAGATTAAGATGGTAAGAAGTGACCAAGGTGGTGAATATGTTGAACCATTTAGTGCACTTTGTGCACAACATGGAATTATTTACGAAGTCACACCTCCATATTCTCCCCAATCGAATGGCATTGCTGAACGAAAAAATCGTACCTTAAAGGATATGATGAATGCAATGTTAATAAGTTCTGGGTTGCCACAGAACATGTGGGGGGAAGCCATTTTATCGGCTAATTACCTTTTAAATAAGACTCCACATAAGAAAGTCGATAAAACCCCCTATGAATTGTGGAAAGGAAGGAAACCTTCCTACAAATACTTGAAAGTGTGGGGGTGTTTGGCCAAGGTAATGGCACCAACACCAAAGAAGATGAAGATAGGTCCGAAAATGGTTGATTATATCTTCATTGGGTATGCTCATAACAGTACTTGTGCACAAGTCTGAAAACCCTGACATACACAAGAACACGATAATAGAGTCTATGCATCATTCTTTGAACATGTATTTCCATGTAAGACTAAGGAAGATGAGCCAAGTTCATCAAAACGAACTTTTGAGACTATCATAGAAGATTGTAGTCAAAATTCTGGAAATGATGAAAATATTGAAACGGAGGAAGAGCCTAGACGAAGTAAGAGGGCAAGGATAGAAAAGTCTTTCGAACTGTATTTTCTAACTTATATGCTAGAGGCTGAACCTCAAACATATAAAGAAGCTGTGAGCTCAACTGAGGGTCCTTTATGGAAAGAAGCCATAAAGAGTGAGATAAATTCCATCTTACAAAATCATACTTAAAAACTAGTAGACCTTCCACCAGGAAATAAACTACTAGGTTCTAAATGGATTTTTAAACGAAAAATGAAGACAGATGGAACAATTGACAAGTATAAGGCCAGACTAGTAATAAAAGGCTATAGACAATGAAAAGGCCTTGATTACTTTGACACGTATTCTCATGTGACGAGAATAACATCTATAAGGATGATACTAGCGTTTGTTGCGCTGCGGAATCTTGAAGTTCATCAAATGGATGTAAAGACAGACTTTCTAAATGGAGATATGGAAGAAGAAATCTACATGGAACAACCTGAGGGTTGTGTAGCTCCAAGACAAGAGAAGAAAGTCTGTAAATTGGTGAAGTCGTTGTACAGACTAAAACAGGCACCAAAACAATGGCATAAGAAATTTGACGATGTTATGTTGTCAAATGGTTTCAAAATCAACGAGTGTGACAAATGTGTTTATGTCAAGAATACAGACGATGGTTATGTCATGCTTTGTCTGTATGTAGATGACATAATAATTATAGGTAGTAATGATCGGATGGTCAGATCTACTAAACACATGTTGAACTCAAGGTTTGACATGAAAGATATGGGATCGGCTGATGTGGTCTGGGGGATCAAAATCAAAAGGGTGCCTGATGGTCTCATATTGACTCAGTCACATTATGTGGATAAGATACTTGACAAGTTTAACAAGGATGATTCTGGTATAGCCAGAACTCCTATTGATATAAGTCAACATCAATCCAAAAATAGAGGGGAAAGCATATCCCAGGTGGAGTATGCTAGAGTGATTGGCAGTCTTATGTACTTAATGAGTTGTACAAGACCAGATATTGCCTTCACTGTAAGTAGATTGAGCAGATTCACGAGTAACCCAGTAGATGACCACTGGAAAGCAATTGTGAGAGTACTGAGGTACTTAAGATATACTTGTGAATATAAATTGCATTACACAAGAGAGCCTGGTGTTTTAGAAGGATACTCTGACGCAAGTTGGATATCCGATACACAGGACTCTAAGGCTACCAGTAGATATGTATTCACCTTGGGTGGTGTAGCTATTTCATAGAAATCCTCTAAGCAAACGGTAATAACCAGATCCACGATGGAAGCTGAGTTTGTTGCTTTGGATAAATGTGGTGAAGAAGCTGAATGGCTTAGACATTTCTTAGAGGACATTCCGGATTGGCCAAAGCCTGTACCTGCAATTTGCATACACAGCGATAGTCAATCAGCTATTGGTAGAGCACACAATACAATGTATAATGGTAAGTCTAGACATATACGTCGTCAAAATACTACCATTAGACAATTGATCTCAACAGGAGTCATAGTCCTTGACTATATAAGGTCGAAAGATAATATTGCGGATCCGCTGACCAAAGGACTGAATCGAGATCAAGTTGAAAAAATATCTAGAGGAATGGGATTGAAGCCCATGAAAAAATAGGTCGAAGCAATGGAAACCCAACCTAGCTGACTGGAGATCCCAAGATCTAGGTTCAATTGGACAACTAAATTGTCTAGACTGGCTAAGTTCATTGTGGGGGTAACCCCAGCCTATTCCTATGATGATAACAGTGAAACACATACGAGGAAAAGGTTAAACATTGGTTTTTAATGATTCTTATGCGTCGGATACGTCAGGAATCTGAGCGGAGTAATACGGGTTACTCTTCATTAAGAAATCACCTATGTGAGAGAGAAGTGGGGCCGCTTCAAAGGAGAATTGTGAGGGCTCAATTCTTTAGAAACTCTTGCAGAACCAGGTAGATGTTCATGGCCGAAACGAACATAACCATGTGAACATAACTGTGTCAGGAAGATGTTTGTGTGAAGTATAATAACGTTTACACGAAGGCAGAATAGTTTAAAGACATCGTGTCTACTGGTCAGCCAGTAAAGTTTTTGTATTCTCACAATGGAAGGTTCAAAGGGTAACGCCTACCTATCCTTTGCAGGCATCGACCGCAGAACTCTATCACCGTGTCGAGTTTGTGTTTTTCTTGTCGTCGGTCAATTTTCATTCATGTGGGGGATTGTTGAAAAAATGACTTGTTAAGCCATTTTAAAAGCCCATTTTGAGGCCCATATTCGGATGGGGCCCAATAGGTTTTTGAGACGGGTCTCGATGGATTTGCGTTCTCCGTCGCGAAGAGATTGAAATCGAGTATTCAAACACTCAAAATGGTTTTAAGGTGAATGAGAAATTGACGGTCTAAGTGTGGTACTTGGAATGGTAAATGTAGAAGGAAAATTGCAAAAATCCCACATTGGCTAGGAGTGAAGCCAATGTGGTGTTTATAAGTGATTGCACTTTGAAGCCTAAGTAAGCATGTATATCAGAGACGCTCTCTCATGCACAGGGGGGGTGCAAATCATGATCCCGGTGGGTTGGGGGCCAATGTGTACACCTGTTACCTGCGGACACGAATGCCAGACCGGAAAACCCGCTCTGTGCAAGCTGACTTTTGCAATTTTTATTTTTTTTTACTCGGCCAAGACTTTCCAGATTCAGCCAAAACCGTTTGGAGCTTAATGGAGATTAAACAAGGCTTAATGGGATGCTTAATGCCGAATTTAATTGTGTTGTTAAAGCTGGTTATTGCATCAGTTTTTTCTTGAACTTGGATATGCTTTGTGGCTAGATTCATCATGGAAAATAAAAACGTTTTGCTCCATTATTTTGCAGAAATATGGCTGGAATAAATCTGGGATTTTACACCATAATGTCTTGGTATAACACCCAGATTTTGGAGCCTATATAAAGGCCAAACTCCACATTAACAAATCACACTTTTTCTAGCAATCTCTTCCTCTCTCTCGGTTTCTCTCTTGCTTCCAAAGTTGTGTGTTTTCTTTGTCTTGTTTAGTTCGGTTTTTAGTGATAGAGGAAAGATCAAGTTCTAATTCGCCAGACGGTTCCGAAAGTGCATCAAGCTACTGTCGTTGTCGTTGTATCCTGGGAGACGGACATCCAACGTAACCTCAAGCACACGCCGGAGGGGACGAATTTGTTTTAAGAAAAACGTGGTTCACGTTCCTCGACATTCATACAATTCTGAATTTAGTAGAAAGGTTGAATTTGCATTGTACAATTTCAGTTTTTCATTTCTCTATAATTTTGATCTTCTTTGTATTATCCTATTTCGGCTAACAAATAACACCTAATGACAACTAATGTACAAATCATGAAAATCAATCAGAATATTTGACGAATCTCAATAATTCCATACATGAAATCGGCCACTTTGACGAGATCTCCTAGCGTGCAGGCCATCCTGATAGGATCTCACTGCTCTAATGCTAGAAGAATGAGATCTTTTCGCCTGCCATGTGTCTTCTTACGATGGAACATCCTTATTAAGATGACACTTTCACTTACAAGAAAGAATTGATTGGCTAGTATTGTCCTAATCAGCGCCTACCCTAGTCGGCACAAGTATAAATGGCGCGGTGTGAAAGCAGACAAATTTTATGAGTATAGATTTTTACACATTACTCTTAATTTGAGATTTGAACCTTTTAATGTGCTTTCCCTTTAGTGGATAGTGAGTCACTTAAGAAACCACCCATCGACATTCTTTGCTTCCCTATTAGTAAAATGGTAAAAATCTAAACTCATGCACTCTTAGGGTAAGGTTAGTAATTTTTTAGTAGAAAAATGCTCAAAAACCCCACAAGAGCTAAGCACTACAACCAACAAAAAGTGAGACTCACCTACCATGTGGAAGTACTCACCTTCTATTAGTGTATGATGTTCAACACTAAAATGCCCTCTAACATTACTCTATTCAATGTTTAGTTATAGGTTTTCACCACAATCACCCCCTGCGAACTTATAGTAATTTAAATTACTCTCTAAATTTTTAATTTTGACAATCAACCCCCTCGAATTTGTAAAATTATTACAATGTAACTTATTTTACTAACTTTGCTCAAATTTTTTATTAGAGTTAAGGGATTAAAAGTTGAGGAATTGAAAATTTTGTGTTACAATTGAATTGGGATATTATAATTTTTCATCAAACGTGTTTTTTCGAAACTAATTTTCAATATCGTCGTCAAAATGAGACACGTTGCAACAATTATACAAGTTGAGAGAATAACTTGTCAAAACTAAAAATTCAAGGAGCAAATTGTTAAAGTCATACAAGTTTAGGGATAAATGTGTAAAATACTCATTTGGTTACTTTGACCCGCACATTGGCACGTGAGACTTCCCACCACGTGTCCCTTGATGGGTTCCCAAAAAAAACTGCTCAACAAATGTCACAAAATTTCATATTTCATGATCACATGAAGCAATGAGTTGTTTTTTCTATTTTTTAATTGATTCAATAATGTGGTTACTAAAAAAAATTTTGATTTTAACTTTTTTTTTAAAGTTGATTTTTCGTTCAGAGCGATAAAGCCACGTTAGGAAAAGAGAACTAAACAGTAAACATATTATAACCCATCATTTCACTATGTTTACATTTAGAACTAGGAATGAATACCTCATCTAAACATTAAATTATTATTTCATATAAAAAAAAAAGTTTAATCTCATTCAATCCAAACCAATATCTTGAGAACCAGCACGCGACGATTGGCATCGATAGCTCGGATACCTAAGCTACTTAAAAACCACATAATGGTACTATCAATTAGCATCTGTTTAGTTTCAAGAGATGTATAATTCACTAGAGAGTTTAAATTCGGAGTGAAGTTGTTAAATACATACACAAATCCTCTAACTTTGACCAAAATCGATCCTTTATCACTCAGGAGAGACAAAGTATAAAAAGGAGAAACCAAACAATAGCCCCCTTAATTAGATAAAAAAGAGAGCAGGAAAGAAAGAAAGTTATAAATCGAAAAAGCATTACTCGTGTGGACACAACAATAGCTAGCATGGGACTCCTTTAAGTCAAACTTTTTATTGTGAGACAATTCTATAGCGCGGCCATTGATGCAGGGAAAATAAGGATAATAAACAGCAACCAAAATTCATCTCACAAATGTCATACTCAAGTCATTGATGGAAGCATGTGGTATTCAAACGGAGATTTCGGAGATGAAATGTCAGATGTTCTCCAGAGCAAGGCACGAAAAACTACTGATCTGTGATTTTGTCCCTCAAATATTTCAAAACCGCCTTAGTTCCTCTATCTAAGATTGTCCTCCGGATGCTGCAAAATAAATAATAAGACACTAAGGACATGTGAAGTCATGGGAACCTCATCCCACAAGGCGAAAGTAAACAAACAATTCCATTTGCTTTGAATTCTACTCCTACAATTCTCATAATCTTTTCATTCCAAGTAAGAGCTGAATTTGGAAACCTTCCTCACATTCATTTTACCAACTAATTTCTGGTAAACATCTTCAAAAGTTATTTTGAATTACTTAGTTAATAATTGGCAGACTTTGGCACATTGCACTATCAGATAAGCCTATACGAAAATGCTAGTTCATTCTCCCAGTTAAACAAAGGCATTAAGTGTTTATTTTTTCTTTTTTCTTTTTTTCGTACACAATGTGTGATTCTTACATTCGTGGATATTCACATTAACACAAGGACATGTGCTGAAGATGCAGTCAACGAGTTTCGATTAGGGCCTGACTTGCAGAAAAGTTATACCTATAATTAGTTACCTTGTACTAATGTGCACAAATGAATTCATCCTAAAATAGCAATATCTCGAAAAAAAAAATACTAACGAATTGACAAACACAAGCTCTGCATACATATTATCCATGCATTTAAAGAGAGAATCGCTTGCAAGTTTCAACTAATTAATGAGTTCGACAGAGACAATAATGCAAATACTTCACCTTGTTTTCATTGGGAAAAAAAATAAAATAAAAACTAGCATACCCAAATTACAATATTAACACGCTTCTCGCAAAAACTAGTATTGGAAAGGTGAAGATGTACCTTCTCAATGGATTTCCATCAAGTCTCAAGACCTGTAGGCTCGGTTCAAGAAAACCCTGACCAAAAAAAAAAAAAGGGAACCATCATAGCTTTAGAATACTGTAACAAATAAAGTCCCTTGAAAAAAAAAAAATGTAACAAATAAAGTCTGGACAAACAACTCCTAGTGGCATATAAGTCATGGATTAATATAGTTGAGGAGCATTATTTCGCTTGGTTAGAGAACAAATTGTTTTTATTCCAGCAAAAAACAAACATAAATTTCTTATTTAGACTTTTACCCGGAAAAAAAATTGTATGAAAAATAAAAGAAACAAAAAGACAGAAAATAAATTATGCTTCTAGATATGATTATTCTTATCAAACAAAATAAATTATATATGATTATTTATCATCTTTCACATGACATAAGCCAACCACCACAAGACTATCAAAAAAACTAATATGGGTCAAATAGTGGTGTGGAGGAACAGCAGGACCAAATATCGGGTCCATCCCATTGTATCATGCTACATGAACACAAATAGCTTTACAAACCACAGGATTAGAGATATATTCTTATTTTTTATGACTCAATAATTAGAGATATACTGGCAACAATATGAAACCTCCAGTCTTTCTTCTTCTTTTTTTTTAGTCATGCAGTAAGATAAATCTACAAATACAATTTTGAAGGCTGCTCATGCTCACCAACTCTGGTGGAAGTGCCGATATGCTATTGTCTGATAGATCAAGCTCAGTGAGAGAAGTAGCATTTTTGAAACCCTGCCATTGATGCATCAATATTTTTTATAAGAAACGAGACTTTTATTTAAAAAAAAAAAAGTGAATAGGGAAAGAAAAGTGAATAGGAGTAGAAAAGTGAATAGGAGTAGAAAAGGGAACAAGTAGTCCACCAGCAACAAACAAAACAATGAAACATAAACAAAACTAATACACTGATAAAAAAAATAAAAATAAAATCTAAGGACATCCAAATGGAAAAAAGAATGAGGAAAAAATATTTTATTAATTCCAATAATTTACACAAGCCACTAAAGGGCTATATAGACAAGAGTTAGATAAACTCATTGGAGAAAAGAACTTATCCCTAATTCTATTGTTAGCCGATCACTATCTAGGAAATAGATAATCACATGATCCCTGGCCCTAGCCGGTCATAATCCTTAGGAGATAATACTTGCTTCTAGAAGATAATGTTAAAGATAATGCGGCTATTTCCCACACTCCCCCTCAAGTTGGTGAATAGGTGTCTCTCATTCCTAGCTTGGTTGTAATTTCTTGGAAGGTAGTACTATTAAGCCCTTTGGTGAAGATATTGGCTAGTTGATCTCCTGTGGGAACATATGGTGTGCAGATCAATCCACTATCTAGCTTCTCCTTGATGAAGTGTCGGTCCACCTCGACGTGTTTTGTTCGGTCGTGTTGCACTGGATTATGTGCAATGCTGATTGCTAATTTATTATCGCAGTAGAGTCTCATCGGCCTACTCCATTTAATCTTCAAGTCCTCCAATATGATCTTCAGCCATAACAATTCGCAGACTCCTTGTGCCATTGCCCTAAACTCAGCTTCTGCACTTGATCGAGCTACAACATTTTGTTTCTTACTTCTCCATGTCACCAAGTTGCCTCCAAGGAATGTACAATATCCGGAGATAGACCTTCGATCCATGGGAGATACTGCATAATCTGCATCCGTGTAAGCCTCAAGGACAAGTTTGGAGTTCCTCTTGAACATTATTCCCTTTCCTGGGTTAGCCTTTAGGTAATGAAGCACTCGGTAGGCTACTTGTAGATGGACCTCCTTGGGATTATACATGAATTGGCTGATGATGCTTACGGAATATGCTATGCCTGGCCGGGTGTGTGCAAGATAAATGAGTTTCCCAACTAGTCTTTGGTACATTTCTCTGTCTACTGTTTGATCACCTGTGGCTTCTCCAAGTTTATGGTTTGCCTCTATAGGAGTTGCGGCTGATTTACTAGCGAGAATTCATGTTTCTCCGAGAAGATACATGACATATTTCTGCTATGAAATGAAGATGCCATGTCTTGAATGTGCCACCTCAATCCCAAGAAAGCATTTCAACGTTCCTAATTCCTTAATCTCGAACTCTTTGATTAGGCGATGCTTCAAGGCTTGTTTCTCCCTCTCATCATTTCCTGCTACAATAATGTCGTCCACATAGACTATCATTTCCTGCTACTTTGGTGAATCTTCCAAACCAAGCACGGGGTGACTGTTTTAAACCGTACAATGCTTTCTTTAACTTGCATACTTTATCTTTTTCAACTCCTCCGAACCCCGGGGGAATGGTCATATAAATTTCCTCTTCCAAGTCCCCGTGAAGGAAGGCGTTCTTCACATCATACTGTTGTAGGTCCCAGTTATAATTGGCTGTCAATGACAATAAGATCCTCACTGTGTTCATTTTTGCGACTGGCGCGAAAGTCTCTTGATAATCCACCTCATATGTCTGAGTGTACCCTTTGGCAACGAGTCTTGCTTTGTAGCGCTCTAATGACCCATCTGCCTTGAATTTTAGAGAAAAGACCCATTTGCATCCCACTACTTTCTTTCCCCTCGGAAGGTCCACTATCTCCCATGTTCCGTTTTGTTGAAAGATTATAATAATTTGTAATTATTGTAATAGATAGGATTGTTTTCTCTATTTTAGGAAATAGCACAAATCTAATCATATCATATCAGATTTGATTAGGATATTTTCTTTAATAAGGGTATCAGATCCCACTGTTTGCTGGTGTATCCATCAACATTATTTGCTGATTCTAGCATATTAAAAGATTATGGTTGTACACGGATATTTTCAAGAAAAACAGAAGAGAAAAAAACCTCTGAGAATTAGGATTCTTTTCTCTAAACTCTCTTCAATTTCTTCAATTATTTTTCTCTCTTCTCACTCAAATAATCTTCATGGTATCAAAGCCTGTATTCTAATCCATATCATCTCCAATCTGTTAGTCGTCTCTATTCCTCTTTTATTTTCTGTTCAAACCTAAATGGTCAAATACGGAATGGCTTCATCAGCAACATCGGCAACATCCTCCACAACCATTTCTTCTGCTCGAGAGACTGGCAAGCCTAGCATCCCTGCAAACTCCGATTCCATGCTGTTGCCAATTACAAGTCACAAACTAACTGATCGGAATTATCTTCAATGGTCACAATCAATCATGCTTTTCATTTGTGGTAAAGGAAAAGATGATTACCTTACGGGAGGAACAACTGAACCAGCGCAGGATGATCCGAAACACAAGGTTTGGAAAACTGAAAATAGTATGGTCATGTCATGGTTATTAAATTCCATGACCAAGGAGATTAGTGAAGAGTTCTTGTTCTATGGCACGGCTTAAGAGATATGGGAGGCTGCTGATGCTTAATATTTTCGTATAATAAATTTCCGCAAGCGTACGGTGTCAAGTTTTGAGTATAGGGTGAGTTAGTATCGTTTCCACATGGATTGGGTTTAGAATTGCCGTTAAGTACCGCGATTATTGTAACTTCACTTTATCTAGGCAACCTAATAAGATGATAATTAAGAACAAAAACAAAATAAGTATAAAAATAAAAATAAAATATCTATACACAAATGGTCTAGGGACTTGATTTCGCTTTATTATTCCTATGTTCATCCTATTATGTAATCGCTAATCAATTCCGTTCAATTCATTAATCAAGGCTCTAATGTCACCTCGTAACCTCTCTCAAGTGCCTCACAAGGAACTATATTTAAATACCCAAAACAATATCCCTATTCGAAATGAATATTTAACACAAATTAAGCTTCGCCTTTAGAATTAAAAAATAAGAATATTGATTGCCTCCCGGCCTCACAACGACCTAAATCCTAATTTGATTATCTAACCGTTGATCTCCTCCCGGTCTCAAAACAACCTAGACTATGTTTCTCAAATCTAGATAAAGAACTTAATCTCTCCCGAGCATCAAATTCGCAATCTAAAAATCATCTAACTCATTGGCCACATATATTAGAAGCATTAAGCATAAAGAAACATAGATGAATTGAAAACGAAATTAAATTAACAATTAACAAAATATTCAAAACATAGTTCAAATAAAATTACATCAAGTCCTAGATTTAATGTCTAGCTCAACATGAAAAAATAGATGAAAGAGGATAAAACCCAATATCTATTGAAGAGCTTCCAAGGACCTCCAAGATGAAGGATTTCGGCCTCCTTTTGATGTTTTCTTCAGTTTTTCGGGGCTCCCCTTCTCAAGTGGCATCTCTTTCCTTTTATACTACTCAGTTTTGGAGCTAGGGTTTCATACGCGCGCTGCAGCCTGCGTGAAAACGCGCTGCAGCGCGCGTTTTTGGAAGAAGGATTTCGCTTGCAGGGGGCTGAGGCGCGCTGCAGTGCGCGGGGCAGGTATTTGGGCGCGCTGCCGCGCGCGGGCAGGCTAGGGCGCGCGGGGGCCAGGGCGCGGGCGCGCGCCCCATTCTGACTTGGCTTTCCTTTGCGCACTGTAGCCCGCTTTCTTGCATTCCAAAACCTCCTCTTTTGTGCCTTAAAATCCTCTTTCGCCTCTTGCCATTGATTCACAAGTTGGGCAAATATTTTTCTTTTCTTCATGCAAAATCATCCAAGTTCGCATTTATTTCTAATTCCTATAAAAAGCATACAAAAGACATTAAACTAACAATAATGCTTGAAAACTTACAAATATTTATCTTATCTACGAGAATTTCTGCTTCGCTGCGGCTGTACGACATGAGTTTAAGTATACCAAATAAAGGTCAAACCCCGCTGAAGCACTGTAAAAATGTTGACCACGATTTCTAGCGCTTTTCAAAAACCATTTGCTTGCAATGCCTTGAGTTTAGTTCTTGAGTTCGAGCCTTTCAAGTGAAGTATCCAGATTTACGTCTGAGTACTTAAAAGTACTTGATTTGTTGGTAGAAATACCCGTCATCAGCTGCCAAGGAAACATACTCCGACCACAACCGAGCCTGGCTTTCTCAAAAACTTCAAATGAGCCCGAACCTGAACCAATGACTTCAAATCAGGCCGAACCTGAACCAATTCCAGATAACCCTCCAATTGAAACTTTTCCAGAACCACCTCAGAACTTGCATGAAAAAGAGCTACATGTTTATACAAGGAGGAACAAGCCTCAAGAAAAGGAAGAAATTCCAATTCTTCCTGAGCAGAGTCATGAATCCAAACTCATTTCAGGAAATGAAGGTAACAATGTTGCTAATGAACCTGTTGACAATAACCTTGATGTGCCAATTGCCATAAGAAAAGGTGTTCGGGAATGTACAAGACATCCTATTCAGAGATTTGTGTCTTACGCTGGTTTATCTCCAGAATTCAAGGCGTTTACCACTAATCTAGTTGATATTGAGATTCCACATAACATTTATATTGCTCTTTGGCAAACCAGAGTGGAGGAAGGCAGTTGAAGCAGAAATGGAAGCACTTGAAAAGAATGGCACTTGGGAGCTGACAAAGCTACCACAGGGAAAACGTCCAGTTGGCTGCAAATGGATATTCACTGTCAAAGTCAAACCAGATGGGAGTCTAGACCATTACAAAGCAAGACTTGTTGCCAAAGGTTTCACGCAAACCTACGACATTGACTATCAAGAAACATTCTCACCAGTTGCAAAACTCAACACCATTCGTGTGCTTCTCTCCTTAGCCGCTAATAAGGACTGGTCATTGCATCAGTTCAATGTCAAAAATGCATTCCTTCATGGGGATTTAGAAGAGGAGGTGTTTATGGAAATTCTAGATGGATTTTGTGGAATTTCCCTCAAAGTTATCTAGAATTACATATAGGAGGAAATCATGGGATTAGAGAATCCGGATTCCTTAGGTTTAGGAGAAGATTATCCTTCCCTTATTTGTAGGGATTTGTTACCTTTATTAGTTATGTAAATCTTGTATATAAGTGTCTAAAGGTTACCGATTATTTCAATGAGAAAAATAGAAGATTATTTATTCCTTAAAATCTTCATGGTATCAAAACCGGTTCTCTGAAAAAAAAAAAACCCTAGTCTCCATTCTCATCCTGAAAAACCCTAGCCTCTATTCCCAGCCGTCCCTCATAGCCAAGCACAGCTATGGCATCCGAAACAACCAGCTCTCACTCTGAAGTTCCTTCTCATTCCGATCAAACATCTGCTCTTCAAAATTCTGGACATTCTGGAAATTCCGGAAATTCTGAAAATCTCTCACTCCTGATCACTAGCCACAAACTTAATGGGCAAAACTTCCTCCAATGGTCTCAATCAGTCCGGATGTTCATCTGTGGCAGAGGCAAAGAGGATTATCTAACAGGGGAGATTCTAATTCCGAAGAAGGATGATCCAGGTTACAAAAAGTGGAAGGCAAAAAATCATCAAATTATGTCCTGGCTCATCAATTCAATGAATGTTGATATTAGTGAGAATTTTCTTCTCTATGAGACTGCACAAGAAATTTGGGAAGCAGTAAGAGAGACTTACTCGAGTTCTGAAAATATATCGGAGCTATTCGCAATTGAGTTCATCCTTCACTATCTACAGCAGGGAGATCTCGTTGTAACACAATACTTCCAACACACTCACCCGTCACTGGCAGCAACTAGACATGTTTGAAAGCCATGGATGGAAGTGCCCTGAAGACAATGTCCTGTATCAGAAAATAGTGGAGCAGAAGAGGACATTTAAGTTTTTACTGGGTTTAAACAAGAACCTAGATGAAGTTAGAGGCAGAGTGATGGGAACTAAGCCTCTTCCGAGCCTACGAGAAGCCTTCTCTGAAGTTCGCCGTGAGGAAAGCGGGAAAAAGGTCATGATGGGTGGTCAACATTCATCTCCAACGTTGGAAGGATCTGCCCTTGCTGCCCGTGGCTTACGTCCTCAAAATTAGCATGACTCTCGACAACAAAGGAAGGGAAGAGCATGGTGCGATCACTGTGCTAAACCTGGCCACACCAAGGATACGTGTTGGAAGATACATGGCAAACCTATTGACTAGAAGCCATCAAAATCAGGACAGCCGTGCAAATTCAGCCACCACAGCCGAGGAAAAGCCAGTCGCTGCCGAGTCAAGTCCCTTCACTAAGGAACAACTCGACGCACTCCAAAAAATTCTAAGCAGTTCACTCTCGCAGCACGTTGCTCCTACCCCGTCCACTAGCATGCATGCACAAGCAGGTAATTCACAATCTGCATTCTCTGTGCGCTAAACGTTCAAGATATTGGATTATTGATTCAGGGGCGTCCGACCATATGACGGGAGATGGGTCTCTCTTTCATGAATATCAACCGAGTCACACCAATCTCACAGTTCGCATTGCCGATGGTTCTTTATCTAAGGTGGCAAGGATTGGCTCAATTCGACTCTCACCGAAAATCATTCTCAAATCCGTGCTTCATGTCCCTAAACTCGATTGCAACTTAATGTCCATCAGTAAGTTGACTCGTGATTATCATTGTGTTACTAAATTTCTCCCAAATGTGTTTTTCAGGAATTGGGTTCGAGGAAGAGGATTGGCAGTGCTAAGATGTGCTCGGGACTCTATCTCTTCAAGACATCTCAACTTGGAGAAGCTTTAGTTGGAAGCAAAAACTTTCCTACAAATCAGTCAATTAGTAATTTCAGTCCTAAGTATGTTTTCAATTCTAGTGTCAATAAAGATAGTGAAGTCATGTTATGGCACTATCGATTAGGTCATCCAAACTTTATGTATCTTGAAAGGTTATTCCCTCATTTATTCATCAATAAAAAGTCAAAATTTTTTAACTGTGAGATCTGTCAACTTGCAAAACACACGTTCTATTTATCCAAGTGTGCCCTATTGTCCATCAAAACCATTTGCATTGATTCACAGTGATATTTGGGGACCCGCTCGAATAAAAAATATTAATGGGGCACGGTGGTTTGTGACCTTTGTGGATGATCATACCCGACTCACTTGGGTTTTCCTTATGAAAGAAAATTCAGAAGTTGATAGAATATTCCGAGCACTCAACTCCATGGTCCAAAGATAGTTCAATACTAAAATCCAAATTCTTAAGTCTGACAATGCTAGGGAATATTTCTATTCAGTTCTAGGCAACTACTTGTCCCAACAGGGGATTGTCCAAATGAGTTCATGTGTCAATACACCCCAGCAAAATGGTGTGGCTGAGAGGAAAAACCGTCACCTGTTAGAAGTAGCCCGATCTCTTATGTTTTCTACTGGTGTTCCAAAATATCTTTGGAGGGAAGCCATTCGTACTTCTGCATATCTCATCAATAGGATGCCATCTCGTGTTCTAAAATTTAGAACACCACGTCAAGCCCTCATTAAAATCTACCCTCATGCTCGGGTTCTCTCCTCCGATCTTCCCTTCAAAATTTTTGGGTGTTATGCATTCGTCCATATATACCCCCAAAACAGGAGTAAACTTGATCCAAAGTTCATAAAATGTGTCTTCCTCGGTTATTCCACAAATAAGAAAGGTTATAAGTGTTTTTGTCCCAGCACAGGAAGAGTTTATGACACAATGGATGTGACTTTCTTTGAAAAAACTCCTTATTTCTCCAAAACTGAAATTCAGGGGGAGAATACTCGGAAAGAACTTCAGCTTTGGAGTTGGGATTCTTTGCTAGAACAGCCGGAAATTAGTCCAAATATACAGCCACAAAATGCCGAGTCTAGCCCTATGTCCAGTCCAGTCCAGGTACCATCAAATCAGCCAGAAACGTCTCCATCCAGTCCAGTCCTTGTACCTGAAGCTTCGGCTAATCCTCCCAATATTCTTTCTTTGAGTCTGTCATGTCCTCTGCCAGCAACTAAAGAACTTCAAGTATACACCAAGAAGAAAAAGCAACCTCAGGGGGAGATTGAGAACTTGGCACATCTCATACCTGTCCAAGAGTCTGAACTGGATCCAATGACTGCAGAAAACTAGCACAGGAGGTGGAAATGAGCCGAAACAAAAAGGATCACATGAGACTCAAATTACAGATGATTTGGGACTGCCCATTGCCGTAAGGAAAGATACTCGAACCTGTACTCAACATCCAATCAAGAATTTTATATCATATGCAGGTCTCTCTCCATCCTATCAAGCCTTTACTTCAGGGCTGGATAATGTGCAAATTCCAGCAAACATTCAAGAGGATCTGAGTCACCCAGGTTGGAAACAAGCAGTCCAAGAGGAGATCATGGCCTTGAAAAGGAATGGAACATGGACTATTACTGAACTCCCGCCAAGAAAGAAAAAGGTGAGTTGTAAATGGGTCTTTACCGTGAAGCACAAAGCAGATGGAATAATTGAGAGGCTTAAGGCTCGGTTAGTAGCAAGGGGCTTTACTCAATCCTATGGGGTTGATTACCAGGAGACTTTTTCTCCTATTGCAAAGCTTAACACCATTCGAATACTCCTCTCATTAGCAGCCAACTTGGACTGGCAACTTCATCAGCTTGATATAAAGAACGCCTTCCTTAACGAAGATCTCGAAGAGGAAGTTTACATGGAGATTCCTTCAGGTCTACAAATAAGCAACAGCAACAATAAGGTGTGCAGGTTATTGAAGTCTCTATATGGACTTAAGCAATCCCCACGAGCGTGGTTTGGTAGATTCTCAAGGTTTGTAAAGGAACACGGATTTATTCAATGTCAAGCTGATCACACACTCTTTGTAAAGCGCTCTTCCAAGGGAAAAGTAGCTATTCTCATTGTGTATGTTGATGACATCATTCTAACCGGAGAATACGAGGAAGAGTTACTGAAGATTAAAAGATTCTTAGCTAAAGAATTTGAAGTAAAAGATCTTGGTCCTCTACGGTACTTCCTAGGCATGGAAGTGGCTTAATCAAAAATGGGAATAGTGGTCTCTCAGTGCAAATACACCCTGGATTTACTTAAAGAAACCGGCATGCTAGGATGTAAACCTGCAAGCACCCCTATGGCCTCTACAAAGAAGTTAGGGTATGAAGAGGAAGGAACTCCAGTAGACAAAGGAAGATATCAGCGTCTAGTAGGGAAGCTGATTTATCTCTCCCATACCCGGCCTGACATTAGTTTTGCAGTGAGTGTCGTAAGTCAGTTTATGAACCATCCAATGGAGGAACACATGGAAGCCGTGTACAGAATTCTCAGGTATCTAAAGATGACCCCTGGAAAAGGGTTATTGTTTAAGAAAAACGATTGCAAAAATATTGCTCTATACTCCAATGCAGACTGGGCAGGAAGCCAGGTCGACAAGAGGTCAACCACAGGGTATTGCTCTTTAGTCTGGGGGAATCTTGTAACATGGAGAAGTAAGAAACAGACTGTGGTTTCCAGAAGCAGTGCAGAGGCTGAACTAAGAGCCTTAGCAGTAACAATCTGTGAAGGAATATGGATCAGGAGAGTTATGACCGAGTTGGGGTTGGAGTTTGAGAAGTCGGTGACACTTAAGTGCGATAATCAGGCTACTATTAGTATCGCAAAGGACCCAATTCATCACGACAGAACGAAACATGTGGAGATAGATCGACATTTTATAGCAGAGAAGATTGAGAACTTAGACGTGCAGCTGATCTACACTCCTACCCGGGAACAACTGGCAGACATCTTGACAAAGGCGCTCCCAGGACCTAACTTTGAGGAACTATGCAACAAGTTAGGCATGTACAATATGCACAACCCAACTTGAGGGGGAGTGTGGAATTTCCCTCAAAGTTATCTAGAATTACATATAGGAGGAAATCATGGGATTAGAGAATCCGGATTCCTTAGGTTTAGGAGAAGATTATCCTTCCCTTATTTGTAGGGATTTGTTACCTTTATTAGTTATGTAAATCTTGTATATAAGTGTGTGAAGGTTACCGATTATTTCAATGAGAAAAATAGAAGATTATTTCTTCCTCAAAATCTTCAGATTTCAAACAAGAGCTAATGTCAACAAAGTGTGCAGGCTTCGAAAGTCGCTCTATGGACTCAAACAATCTCCGCGAGCGTGGTTTGACAGGTTCACAAAAGTGGTTAAGGAACAAGGATATTCTCAAGGACACTTTGATCACACACTATTCATAAAATTTGCAGACGATGAAAAGGTGGCAATTCTCATTGTGTATTTTGATGATATTGTTGTGATAGGAGACTTTAAGGAAAAAATAATCAGATTGAGAGAAGTCTTATCAAGAGAATTCGAGATCAAAGACCGTGGAAACTTCAAATATTTCCTTGGTATGGAGATAGCCCGATCTAAGAAAGGGATAGTAGTCTCTCAACAAAAATATGATCTGGATATACTCAAAGAAACTGGGATGTTAGGATGCAAGCCTGCAGATACTCCAATGGATCCAAATAAAAAACTTGGGGTCAATGAAAATTGTCCTCCAGTCGAGACAGGAAGGTATCAATGCCTGGTTGGGAGACTCATTTATCTTTCGCACACACGACCTGACATAGCCTTCTCAGTAAGTGTGGTCAGTCAATTCATGAACAAACCTAATGAAGAACATTTAGAAGCAGTGTCCAGAATTCTTCGTTACTTGAAGATGACTCCAGGGAAAGGAATGTTCTTCAAAAAGGGGTCAAATCGAATGATATAAGTCTTTACAGATGCAGACTGGGCAGGCTCAATCATTGACAGAAGATCCACAATAGGTTACTGTTCTTATGTGTAGGGCAATCTTGTCACATGGCGAAGTAAAAAACAGTCAATTGTTGCAAGAAGTAGTGCAGCAGCAGAATTTCGCACACTTGCTCAAGGAATCTGTGAAGGGATGTGGCTAAACAGACTACTGAAGGAACTCAGAGTCCTTACAAAAGAACCCATGTTGGTATTATGTGATAACCAAGCAGCAATAAGCATTGCTAAAATCCTGTTCATCACGATAGAACCAAACATGTGGAGCTAGACCAACATTTCATTAAAGAAAAAATTGAAGAAGGGATTCTGAATCTAAATCATGTGTCAACTCATCAACAAGTGGCGGATGTCTTGACAAAAGGACTTGCTCGAGCAAAGTTTGAGGAGCTAAATTCCAAGCTTGGAATGATCAACATATATTCCAAGCTTGAGGGGGAGTGTTGAAAGATTATAATAATCTGTAATTGTGGTAATAGATAGGACTGTTTTCTCTATTTTAGGAAATAGCACAAATATGATCATATCATATCAGATTTGATTAGGATATTTTCTTTAATAAGGGTATCGGATCCCACTGTTTGCTAGTGTATCAATCAGCATTATTTGCTGATTCTAGCCGATTAAAAGGCTATGGCTGTACACGGATATTTTCAAGAAAAACAAAAGAGAAAAAAACCTCTGAGAATTATGATTCTTTTCTCTAAACTCTTCAATTTCTTCAATTATTTTTCTCTCTTCTCACTCAAATAATCTTAACGTTTTTTTCCAGAGCATCCATTTTCACTCCCATAGCTTTTCGCCATTCTTCCTTCGATAATGCCTCAGACAAAGTGTTTGGAATGGCAATTTCATTTAGACTCGTAGAAAGCTTTTATGTGATGGTGAAAACCTCTCAAAGGATACAAAATGAGATAGTGGGTATAATGGCCTCTTGGTACATTTGCGGGTTCCTTTCCTTATAGCTATTGGCAATTCTTGGTTAAGTGTTTGAAGGTGGGTGCTCTACCAGTAAAGGCAAAGTAGGTTTAGAAACTGTTACCTCATTCTCAAGAGTCGGGTTGGAGATTTGGACTTGTGTAGATTCAAAGGCTGGGCCCCGTTTCCTTGAGTACGTCTTTCCTTTTCCAAAGCATATATGATCAAGAGTCTTATCCTATATAGGAGACAAGTCTTATCCTATATAGGAGACACAAATGGTACTGGGGAGGCTGTGGTAGATTTTGAGGGTGTTGCGGATTCCACAGGTTTAGGAGTGGGAGGATGGGATGATGAAGAAGAGGATGGTAGATCAAGAAGGAAAGAATCCTTATCTTCTATAATAGAAGGCTCCCCCTGAAGATAAGGTTGAGCAAAATATGGTTTCTCTTCTGCAAATGTGACATCGGCCGAGACAAAGAGCTTTTTGGTGGGTGGATATTAGGAACCTAGGTTTTCCACAGTCAAACAGCCAAACATACACATATCAATCCTGAAATTGACAAGGAATTGAATAGAAATAAGGGAATTCTTTTATTGAAAACCACGAGCCAATCTCCAATTACACTACTAAACGGAAAAGTAAAGGATAGAACGGAGAATTCGAGTACTCCGGGGACTCTTAATTTGGTGGTATTCAAGAGACCACCGCTCTCCCTAATCTCAGTCTCCCAAAACTCTCAAAATCACAACATACCTCTAGTGAGCTACTAAGCTCTTTATTTATACTAATTCCTACTAACTCTATCAACCCACTAACCAAACAAGTTCCCAAATTAACGGATCCTAACAGTGGATGACAGCATTTGTACCCTTTTTCTATGGAAGAGTATCCTACAAAGACACATTTGACAGCTCTAGGATCCAATTTTCCCCGATTGTTACTGTGGACATGAACAAATGAAGTGCACCCAAAAATTATAAGTATAAGGTTGTTGGTTGTATTAATGTCAGGATAGAATTTAGAAAGGGCTTTTATTGGACATTATGACCCTAAACCCTTCAAGGAATTCGGTTTATGATATAGGCAGCAGTAAGAACGGCTTCCCCCCAATAGTGTTTTGGTACGTTTTGATGAAACAAGAGTGCTCGGGTAGTGTTTAGGAGGTGACCATTTTTTCTTTTTGCAACCCCGTTTTGTTGTGGAGTTTTTACGCAAGATGACTCATGGATGATTCCTTCTTTTTGGAAAAAAGGAGACAATAACTGATTAAAGTAGTCTTTTGCGTTGTCAGACCTATAGGTTTCAGGGCAGAAAAGAAAGTATTTCTCGTTGATTATTTTCTGTACAAGGGTTACAATATTTATAGGAAAACCATCCCACTGAATAGGGAAAGTAAATCCCTTGATTGAGGGAGATCCTTATCTTAAAGAATCTCTTTAAAAATTGAAAGAATAAACTACTTTTCTAATTTATCTCTATGCCTTTATTAACCGGATTGATATATATCCGGTCCATGACTTTAGTCTACTTTCCTAATTTCTACACTCCCCCTCAAGTTGGTACATAGATATCTGTCATGTCCAACTTGCTAATGAGAAACTCGAAGTTTGGTTTGAACAATCCTTTAGTAAGAACATCAGCCACTTGTTGTGAGGTTGGAACAAATGGCATACAGATGGCTCCAACTTCAATCTTTTTCTTTATAAAGTGCCGATCAATCTCAACATGTTTTGTTCTGTCATGTTGGACTGCATTGTGGGCAATGCTAATTGCTGCCTTGTTGTCACAATACAGCTTCATAGGCATAATCACAGGTCTTCTCAGTTCCTCCAGAATCCGTTTGAGCCATATCATCTCACAGATTCCTTGTGCCATTGATCTATATTTTGCTTCTGCACTACTTCGGGCCACTACGTTTTGTTTCTTACTCCTCCACGTTACTAAGTTTCCCCACACAAACGTACAATAGCCAGATGTGGATCTTCTATCTTAAGTAGACCCTGCTCAATCTTCATCTATATAAACTTCAATACCTCGTTGTTCATTCTTCTCAAAAAACAGTCATTTTCCCGGTGAATTCTTTAAGTACCTTAGGATGCGGTAGGCTGCTTCTAGATGTTCTTCATGAGGAGAGTGCATGAACAAGCTTACTAGGCTGACAGCGAATGTTATGTCTGGTCATGTATGTGACAGGTAGATTAGCTTCCCAACTAGTTTCTGGTATTGTGCCGTATCCACTGGTCTTCCCTCTTTGTTTCCAAACTTTTGATTTGGATCAATTGGCGTTTCTGCAGGACGACATCCACTCATCCCTGTCTCTTTAAGTAGATCAATCACGTACTTCCTTTGTGAAACTGCAATCCCCTTTCTTGATCAGGCTACTTCCATACCAAGGAAATACTTTAGTGAGCCTAGATCTTTAATCTCGAATTCAAAAGCCAGACTCTGCTTTAGGCGATTCATCTCAGCAGTCTCATCCCCAGTAAGAATGATGTCATCAACATATACTATAAGGACAGCTACCTTCCCATTAGAGTGCCTTGTAAACATAGTAAGGTCTGCTTGCCCCTGGTCATATCCTTGTCTCTTCACAAACTGAGTAAATCTCTCGAACCACGCTCTTGGAGATTGTTTTAAACCATATAAAGACTTTTTCAGCTTGCATACCCGGTTTTCATATTTTTCCTCAAACCCTGGAGATGGATCCATGTAGACTTCTTCATCCAGATCGCCATTAGGAAAAGCATTCTTCACATCTAGTTGTCGTAGTGGCCAGTCTAAGTTACCTGCGAGTGTTAGGAGTACCCTGATAGTATTGAGCTTTGCCACTAGAGCAAAAGTTTCAAGGTAGTCAATCCCATACGTTTGAGTAAACCCTTTGGCTACTAAACGTGCTTTGTATCTCTCCAAAGATCCATCTGATCTGTATTTTTGTTGTGAACACCCATTTGCAGCCAACAATCTTCTTTTCTTTCGGCAGTTCTGTCACTTCCCAAGTTCCATTCTTTTCAAGGGCCTTCATTTCTTTGAGAACAACCTCCTTCCATTCAGGAACCTTTAGAGCATCCTACACATTCTTTGGAGTCTCCACACTAGACAACTGAGAGGTAAACGCAGAAAAAACGGGTGACAGGTTTTTGTAGGACACAAAGCTAGACATGGGATACTTTACACAACTTCTGACCCCTTTGCGTTTAGCAATAGGGAGATCAGGCTCAGGTATATTGGACTCGGATTCGGGATTAGACAAGTTTGTGTGGATAGGTACTGTGTGAGGATTACCTGGAGCAGAGTTGGGGATGTCCTATGATGAAGGATCCGGACTAATCTGTGGTTCAGGCTCTTGGCATTGTTGGTTAGTTTTAGTCTCTACTCCTTGCTTCCGGTTCTTCCTCCTGTAAACCAGCAGTTTTTTTGTTCCTGTTTGTTCCCTATTTGCATCTTTATTAATGTTATGAGATGACTCGATAGACTCAGAGTTCAAGTTTTCATTATTCAAGTCACTCAACTCCATATTTATTAGGAAATTTGGGCTCACAGTTTTAGATGGGACAGTTGCAGTTTCTATTTCAAAGTTTGAATCTTCATTTACTCTCTCCCCCTGAAGATGAGTGCCAAAAAATGGTTGAGACTCAAAGAAGGTAACATCCATTGTGACAAACATTATGTGAGATTTTATGTCATAGCACTTGTACCCCTTTTTGTTCGGAGCATATCCTACAAATATACATTTCCTGGCGCGAGGATCTAACTTTTCCCTATTTTGACTGTGAATATGAACAAATGCACTACACCCAAACACTCTCAGGGGTTATGTTGTCAACTTAGAGGTAGGAAATGTATTCTTGAAGACATTTAGAGGTGTTTGATAATTTAGAACTTTGGTAGGCATGCGATTTATTAGGTATGTTACAGTTAGGAGTACCTCTCCCCAAAGGTACTTACGAACACCATTAGTAAATAATAATGCTCTAGTGACTTCTAGGAGGTGTTTGTTTTTTCTTTCTGCTATCCCATTTTATTGGGGTGCATCTGAACATGAACTTTGATACATTATGCCCTTTTTTGAAAAATATCCCCCTAGGATTTCATTAAAGTATTCTCTACCATTATCACTCCTAAACACCTTTATTTTTTCTTGAAATTGTGTTTCAATCATTGCATAGAATACCTAAAAAATCTCTTTTACTTCGGACTTGTCCCTTAATAAATATACCCAAGTGAGTCGTGTGTGATCATCTATAAAGCTAACAAACTATTTTTTTCCATGCATTGTTGAGGCCCTAGATGGTCCCCAAACATCACTATGAATTAGCAGAAACGGTTTTGATGCTTGATATGGTCTAGGAGGAAAGAAAGAACGATGGTGCTTAGCTAGTTCACAGATCTCACATTTAAACGAAGATGGACTTTTATTTCTAAATAAAGCAGGTAGCAAATGTTTTAAGTAATAAAAACTTGGATGCCCTAATCTATAATGCCATAGCATAACATCATTAGAAACGGAAATAGAGTTTAAACAGGAACTTTGAACTTGGTGTCCTGAGTCAGTTCCGTCTTCAAGAAAATAGAGACCACTTTTTCTAGCACTACCAATCGTCCTCCCCGAGACCATGTCCTGAAACTCACACCAAGAGGAGTAAAAAATAACACGACAATTAAGGGAATTTGTTATCTGACTAATAGACACAAGGTTACAAGAGAGTTTAGGAACATGAAGTACATGCATGATTATAGAATTGGAAATTTTAACAGTCCATGTTCCAGCAATTACGGCGAAGGGACCACAGCAATTCTAATCTTTTTATTGCCTACACATGGGTTATAAGTTGAAAAAAATTGGGAGCAACCTGTTATGTGATCAGTGGCTCCAGAATCTATGATCCGGGAGCTGTTTTGTTTAGGGTTGACACTGAGAACGGATGAGATAAGATTACCTGTTTGGACAAAGGAACATTAAGGGGTTGACTAGTTTACTTGGAATTGTGAAGACTGAAAAAATTTGTGCAGTTGCTCCAATTGCTCCTTCGTGAAAGGCAGCCCTTCAGGAGTACTTTGCTGTCCCTAATCTTCACTGGTTGCCTGAGCCGAGAAGCCTCTGTTATCAGCATTCTTCTTCTTTTAATTCTGTGGGTTTCCATGAATCTTCCAGCAGTTGTCACGTGTATGCCAGTGCTTCTTGCAATGATCACACCAAGGCTTCTTTTTCCTGTCATTTTCCGATTCATTCCTCATTGACACAAGGGCAGAATTGTTAGTCACAGCAGTCATGGGTTTGTTATCTTCTTCAATTTTCAACATGACCTTCCTCCTAGTCTCCTATCTCCTAATTTCAAAAAAGGCCTCCCAAAGAGTTGGTAGAGGGTTTTTTCCGAGGATCCTAGACCTAATCTCATCAAAGACTCGATCCAAACCAACCAAAAACAAGTACACTGGATCACTCTCTTCTTTTTTCATGAATCTCACGCTATCAGTTGGGCAGTCCCACTCATCATTGTAACATTGATCTAAGTCTTGCCATAGGGAAACCATCTCATTATAATAAACTGTAACCTCACGCTCACTCTGTTTGGATTTCCACAACTTGGTTTTCAATTCAAAGATTTGTGAGGAATTTTCAAGATCAGAATAAGTCTCTCTAACCGTATCACATACATCTTTTGCAGTAGAAAGAAAAAGGTTGGGTTTACCTATGGTCAGTTCCATAGAGTTGATCAGCCAGACAGTGACTAAGGAGTTTTTTGATCTCCATGCTTTCAGTTTCGGATCTCCATCTCTAGGTTTCTTCACTTCTCCATTCAGATAACTGAGGTTCCCTCTTCCATCTATGGCCAACTTCAACGATTGTGCCCATTCTAGGTAGTTTTTCCCGTTCAATGTGTGGAGTCAATTGGAATGAAAAATGAGAGGAGTCTCCCCCTTGAGCCATGGTGGTTCGATCTGGTTCACCACGATTAGGGCCTTCTGCCCTAGATGATGCCGAGGATCTTCCTTCTTCTGTAATGGCAGTTTCAGCCATCAATTGAGGAGATTATTTTCGGCTCTGATACCATGTAGGTTCCAGGGCAGAAAAGAAAGTATTTCTCATTGATTATTTTATGTACAAGGGTTACAATATTTATAGGAAAACCATCCCACTGAATAAGGAAAGTAAATCCCTTGATTGAGGGAGATCCTTATCTTAAGGAATCTCTTTAAAAATTGAAAGAATAAACTATTTTCCTAATTTATCTCTATGCCCTTATTAACCGGATTGGTACATATCCGGTCCATGACTTTAGTCTACTTTCCTAATTTCTACAATACCTAAATCTCTTTATTTTAGTACCAAATTGATTTTGAATCATCAAGTGGAAATTGGGAAAGATATTACTCACATCGGATTTATTTTTGAGCAAAAAGATCCAGGTAACTCTAGTACAATCATCGATAAAGGACACAAACCAAAGTGAACCGGAGATATTTGGAGTAGTGGAAGGGCCCCAAATATCACTGTGGATTGCATAGAAAGGAGAAGAACATCTTTTATTACTAATAGGAAAGGAAACACGAGTGTGTTTTGCATACTCACAAATGTCACAATGAAATCCCCTAATATCTAATCCCCTAAATAAAGAAGGAAACATAATTTTTAAAATTGCAAAAGAAGGATGGCCAAGGCGGTAGTGGTGCAACCAAATGGGATCCCTTTTGGAGGAAGAAAAAAAATGAGGATGTTAGGCTCTTCCTAATCATATGTGAAAAATTCAACGTCTCAAGGTAATAGAGTCCATCCTTTTCCTCAGGACGTCCAATCTTCTTCCCCGAATCCTGATCCTGAAACTCACAGTAAGAAGGGTAAAAAGTAACATGGCAATGTAAGTCTTTTGTAAGCTTTTGAATAGACACATGGTTGGTGGACAGTTTTGGGACATGTAAAACATTTTTAGGATAAGACTAGGTGCGATATGGACATCCCCTACCCCGGCTACTGTGGTTGTGGTTCCATCGGCAATCGTAATTTTTCTATTACTTGGACACGGGGTGTAAGTTTTAAATTGGTTTGAGGCATGTGTCATATGATCCGTAGCTCCCGAGTCTAACATCCATGAATTCACAAACAATTTATCTGAAGCATTTAGTCCACAAGAGAATGAGTGCTTACCCGAGAGTGCCAAGGAGCAAGTGTTGGAGGATGGTTTCTCAAGGGTTCCCAGCAAGTTCCTCAATTTTTCTATCTCTTCATTATTCAACCCGCTATGGTCTTGAGTTTGAGCTTGATCTTGACTTACTTGGGTGGTCTTATATGCTTGGCCTTGTTGTCATTACTGCTGTCCTCCTTTATTTCCCCATTCACGGCTAGTTGTTGAAGGTTTTCCATGTAATTTCCAGCAATGCTCTCTTGTATGTCGTGGCTTTTTACAGTAGGTACACCAAAGATCTTCTCGATTTGCTCCCTTTTTATCCTCCGTTTTTCCAGGTTCAGCTTTTGGTGGTTGTTCCAAGATGAGACCCCATTGTTTGTTACTAAAGGTCGTGAGTGCAGATCCATCAACTACTTCAAGTTCAAGCATCACTCATCTTCGACTTTCCTCACTCCGGATTAAAGCTATTGCCTCTTCCAAGGACGGGATTTCCAACTTCCCTAGGATCTGGATTCGTATAAGATCAAATTCCGGGTTTAAACCTGCAAGAAAGTCATAAACTCGATCTCTTTCTATTAATCTTTTCACTGCCCCTGCACAGTCACTACACTTCAAGTCAATTACCCTGTAATAATCCAGTTCTTGCCACTGGTTTTGCAGAAAATTAGCGTATTCTGTTACAGTTTTACTTCCCTGTTTGGATGCCGCTGTTTTGATCTTAATCTCGTAAATCAAAGCCGCATCACGAACCTTAGAGTAGGTTCCATGTGCAGCATCCCAAATTGCCTTTGCGGTTGGCAGAAACATGAATGTGTCGCTGATTTCGGGTGTCATGGAATTCCACAACCAAGACATGATCATGGAATCCTCTTCATCCCAGGCTTCGAATCCAGCATCTCCTTCCTTCGGTCCAGTCCCAAGTAAGTGACTTAATTTTCCTTTTCCCTTTAGAAAAGTCCGAACCAATTAGGACCACTTCAGGTAGTTTCTGTAATTGAGTCTATGGGCTGTCTATATATTCTGGAAATTGCCTGAAGAACGCTGAATCTGTTCTTCCTCCGCTGTTGGGTTGCTTAAACCAAGGGAGTTGAAGAGGTTGTTTCTGACATCTCTGAATTTATTCGGATGTGTGATCACAAGAAAGAGGGAAATCCGCAAAATAGGAAACAGAAAAGAGGGTCCGCAACGAAAAGGCAAATTTAGGAAAAAAAATTGCAGAAGAAAACACTGTAATGGGAAAAAAGGGAATTGCGATGAAGGCAATTCAGAGAAATTTGAAAAAATCTATGAAGGCCGAGGAAAAAAAATCAGGGAAATTCGGCTATGAAGGCCGAGGAAAAGAAGGATTTATTTCTGGAATAAAAAAAAAAGCCCTATGGCTCTGATACCATGTGGAAAAGAATGAGGAAAAAATATTTTATTAATTCCAATAATTTACACAAGCCACTAAAGGGCTATATATATACACGAGTTAGATAAACTCATTGGAGAAAAGAACTTATCCCTAATTCTGTTGTTAGCCGATCACCTAGAATCTAGGAAATAGATAATCACATGATCCCTAGCCCTAGTTGGTCATAATCCTTAGGAGATAATGCTTGCTTCTAGAAGATAATGTTAAAGATAATGCGGCTATTTCCCACAGAATCATTGTAGAACTAAATCCCATCCTCTCAATAAATCAGAAAAAGAAGACACTCTTAAAGCCTTTAACTTGAGAGATCCAAAGCGCAACTCATAACTTGATTTTATCCCAAACTTCGTCTACATCGTCCTCTATGTCCTCAAAGACTATTGTTCTTTTCTAACCACAGAGTCCACGTGAGAGCAAGAGTAGCTACATTCCATAACCTCTTACAGCTTTTACTTCTACCAAACATTAGATCATTATTGAAAAGATCCACAACCCAGTAAGGCATAACTCAAGAAGATCCAAACTCCCCCAACAATCGGTACCAAATACTTAAAGAGAAGGGGCAACTGAGAATATAACCTAATTGTTTTATTAACTTAAAACCTAAGTGTTAATATGCTAAAGGACATGGGTTTTATTACCACCTAAGCCAAGGATTTTAGAGGAAATTTATATCCACTTCCCAAGAAAATATCCATATACCTGACAGAAGTAATAGGCACTACTGTGGTTGTGAGGAATACATTGTACAGAGTTTGTACATACTCTTTTGGAATAAAAAATTAAAAAGACAGTTTGTACATTATACAAAGTTTATAAATAAAAAGGAGCTAACATACACTATAAAAATTGTGATCCCTCCCCTTCCCATTCCTTACAGCTGAACCATTTTTCCAACTTATAGCTAACCAGTTACATTTGTTTTCCACCAATCTTTCACTGCTACTTTTTTCCTTCCTCCTCTGTGCACAAATCATACAACTACTACAGCTAAACCTTTTATCTCCTCCTGACAGAGGTTGATGCTTTCAAATTATTCTAAAGATTACATGCCATAGAGTAGCTTCTGAGTGAAAAACTGTTACCACTGGAATAGATTGAAGGGAATTTCGGCTCAGGTCAAGGATCCGCAGGTTCTGTAAGCTCAATATATCGGATGGTACTTCATGTAAGTGCATTTGTCTGTGAATTTAAATTGATATAAGATGTAAGATGAATGACATGGTGATGTAAACCAAGATAGACGAGATAAAATCTAGATAGAAAAGACAACCAAGAAGAGAAATAGAACTGCTAGAGACAGAAATAGAACCAAAGAAGAGAAAATAGAGGATTTAAGAGACGAACAAGAACTCAAGGAGAAGAACAAGAACTCAAGATGAAGAAAACTAAAAATGTCAAAATTCATTCATCAATCAACTCTGAATTAAAATTACAACCACTAAGCTATTTATAGAGAAATTAAAATAATAAGATAAACTTCACTAAATTCTAAATAATCCTTAGAGATACCATAATCCTTAATGCAAAATTATATACTAAAATTAAAACACATCCTAATAGATAACTATGCAATTCAAATTCGTAATATGCTAATCTTGCTCTTCATCATATGGGCCTTAAAATAAAAAATGAATAAATTAAATAAGATACGGTATTTACAACGACAAATACATGAAGAGAAATGAACACGCTTCCTGTATGTTTGCTATGCACATGTAGGACGTGACTTTTTGTTGACTACCTGAGATAAAGCTCCTGTAAATGAGGTAGGCTAGAAAATGCTGGTTGCTCTGGTAGTGAAGCTGCATTACAACTTAGATCCAGAACCTGAAGCATAGGCACTGCTTTAAATCCATTTGATGGAATCTACAGGTCGAGAAAATAAGAAGGCGAATCAGATTGCACAACCAATTGGAAGCATAGAGCATAAAAATATAAAACAACATGCAAAAGAGTATATGCTCATTAGCATGGGCTTCACCTCTCATTCACCATAAGTTTCTTCTTTCTCAAGATAAAGAATCCAGAAAGTCATAACCAGAAGCAAGCTATTCAAACTTTCTCATTGAAAAATAATTTTTCTAATTGTAAGAAAAAGTCTTCTTCACATGACAAATAAACGTAGGTCGGCAAGAGACAAATAATTCATCTCTTTGAATTCAGTCATCATATTAGGTTACACACGTTATACATCTAGGGGTCTAATCTGATGCCGTTATTATCTTGAGAAAAGATATTTGAAAAAGACAACAGGTAGGCATTTAGAACATTTAGATGAAAATTTAATTAGTCAGAGAAACTGAATTAATGACTGATAGAATCAGATGACAAGTTTGACCAACCACAACACTCCTGATGCTATCTATAGAGGTTATGTAAAAGAAAACAAGCAGAAGCTTGTTTCAACGTACGTATACACACACACACACACACACACACAGAAGCACTTGTGCGCGCACACATACAAAGTAGGACCAAGGTAAAAGAGATAGAAGTACAGAACCAAGAAGAGAACTTTCAAAGCCCCTTGTTAAAGACAAGAAGCTTAACAAGATATCATTGATAAGTTTGAAAAAAGTGTGTGCTCTGATCTTCCAGTGCTTTTTGGAACTGGAATCAATATCTATTTATTCTCCCATATTGAAACAATCCAACGAAAGAGACATGGTATCAAAGTCAAGACAAATCCAAATGAATTAAGAACTCTATGAATCTTGTCAAAAAGAAATTCAAGAACTTCTTTCACAATACCTATTAGTAGTATCTAGTGAAGCTCCATTTCAAAACAAAGTGCCTATGAAAGTGGGAGATAAACCTTGTCAAAGAATCTAAGCTCTTATATACACACACAGAAATCACATAAAGCTTTACCTGCTTAAGGGGATTACTGTCCAGCTTCAAACAGACTAGATTAGGAAGTGACTTAAAGATTGAACCGGGCCATTCTTTGAACTGGTTTCTGGATAAAACCAAAGTCTGCAACATGTGGATAAAAGTTAGAGCCAACTGAGCAACTTTTTATTTTTAAATTATCTACTCCAGCAGTTCACAGTGATAGCTTTTTAACTTGGCCAAGCCAAGCCTATTATATCCAGGCAAAATGAAACCAAATTCTCCTTTATATAGAAATACATATCTTTAAGAGCCAACTTACTGATATCAGGATGCTGCTCACAGCTCAGGAGAGCTGCCCCAGACTCATGGCGAAATCAATATAGAAATGATGAAAACATTGAATGATTCTGAAAGAGACAGGTGGGAAAAGGTACAAGTTCCTTCGGCTTTTTTAACCACTTTTAAACCTAGCTTCTAAGCAGGCAGGATAACTAATGTGGAACCAAGAGAGAAGAGAGAAAGAAAGAGAAAGGAAGGCAAGGAAAAGAGAAACGGAGAGAGATGAGAAATAGAAGAGAAATTTAGGAAGAATAGAGAACACTAGAGAGAAAATCTCTGTACTAAACAATTAATAACCATCACATAATCACAACATAATACATAATCATCAAATAAAATTGAATAAATCCTAAAATAATCCTCATAAATAAAACACATACTTTAGTTCCTAATTATTTACATCTTGTTGCTCACCAATAATTAGTTCAAATAAATTTACCTGGAGGGACGTGCACGAGGAAAGTTCAACTGGTAGCTCTTGAATGGAATTCCTTGATAGATCAACTTTTATGATCTCACCTGATTCCCATACTTTTGCTGGGACAGCACTCAAATCCAACCCTTCCAATGAAAGTTCCTGAAAGCAAAACCCCCAAGAAAGGTGCACATCTCCAATCAAAAAACAATGACGAAAACAAGAAGGGTGAATCCTACTCATAAATCACATGTAGAGGATGAATCAGATCATATGTACTAATGGGATAGTAATTTCTAGGAGGAAGAGAGAGAGAGAAGGGAAAGGTTAACAGCATAACTGTGTGAGAAACCAAACAAATATCATAAGCTCATCTTGTTCAGAAAAAAGAATGTTGTGATAACCTATACCTTTGAAGTAATAGACAACCGAGATGCCATCGCTATTACATCATCTTTTGTTGTAGTTGTAGCTTCAGATTCTGCATGAGAATCACAAACTTTATTACTTAAAACAGAAGTTGGATTCAGATTTGTAAATCACGAAACCATGGTAATGGATTTTTTGAGAGGAAGGAAGGAAAGGAAACCACGGCAATGGATTGAAATATAGGATTGTCATAAGAATAGAGAAAGACCAACAGAGTTAGCATATGCATCAAGTGTAGCAAAATGCTCATGCTCATGCTCACGCATGAGAAGCACAAACCTTGACTTTGTGGAAGTCTACTTCGAAGATACTTCAATAAAGCTTGTGTAGGTCCAGAAACCAATGAGCTGGAAATAAAATATCAGCTGGATAGAGGATTCATTGACAGAAGCATTAAACACACAAAGGGCCGAGAAAATGCCTCACACCTTCGAAGAGTTCGTAAAGGATTTCCAGTAAGCAAAAGTTTTCGCAGGATAGTCATCTTCCCTAGACAAAGAACAAAAGGAAATAATATCTCAGAATATACAAGTAAATTATGGATTTTTTTTCAAAAAGTAGTAAACAAACCAAAATAAAGTTCTTGTTTCATAACTTTTAATTTAATTTAATTCAACTTAAAAGACAAAGGTTTTTTGAGCAAATTGAGCCGTGAGCCATGTGAGAACTACGATTCCCACAAAGTATAGCAGTTCTAAATCTCTTACAAGTAGAATAAGCTAACGTTACCCAGTTCTGGGGGCAATCCACTCAATGAATTGTTAGAGAGATCCAAGACCGAGAGACGCAATTTGCATGCCTCCACTGGGTACTCTTTCAACTGCATCACATATTTTAGCAGACACTTATAATTCAGTTAGCCACATCTAGGTTACACAGTGCCTTAATGAAGTTGACCATCATCATCATGTTTTATCATCAAAAGTTTGTCATCAAATTAAATCTGTTGACACTTCATTATTTGGATTCATTTCTTTTTTGTTGTTATGCATCCTGTTCTCACAACAACAGGGGAAGAAAAGAATGATGTCTGACCAGGATTCACTTGGAATCCATATGCACTCAACATAATAAAGCATGTACAGGAAAGTTCTCAATACTTTTGTCTCAATAAACGAGCTATTCTCCCAAATAACTTTACACTACAGATTAGATAGAAAGTTCATTTATACTAACTTTTAGCTACCTGGTTTGAGTGAAGATCTAATGTCCCTAAATGAGAAAGCGCCCCCATCTCTGCTGGTAAAGTAGCAAGTGCATTGCTCCTAAAATTTGATGGTGCAATTGGACAACAATATAAAAAGCTTCAAAAGTTTAAAGAAAAACAATAAGTAAAATATGCTTGTTTAAGTGTGGTTACCCCATGTAAAACTCCGCAAGAGAACCACACCCCATTATTGATGGTGGAACAGCTGAAATTCCTGCATACCTTGTAGAATTAGGCAACTAACAAGGACAAGTGTAAAAATGGGTTCACAAGATCTCAAAATAGGGATATTAACGTAATTCAATTATGATTTAACTCACTGTTCTGATGGAGGTCAAGACGAATGAGATGTGAAAGGCTTCCAATGTTATCTGGTATACTGCTGAGCAAATTTTTTGCTGCACAAGTTACGTAAAAACTATTATGAACGTGTAAATATAAAAGAAAGAATTATCACTCAGTTGTAAAACTTTGGGCAATTACATGCATTGAGCTCCGTAAGCATATTCCATGACGCAATCAAAGTCTCAGACAGCACTGTTAGCTTGTTTCCCTAGCACGGATAGATGATAGAAACTTATTTGCAGTACAACAACTACCATAATTTTTCAATATATAAACAAGCCAACCAGCAAAGTAGGCGCCAGGGGTACTAATATTACTTACCTCTACATCCAGTTTCATCATTTTTGAACAGTTCGCCATATCTTCTGGAAAGCTAGTGATACTATTGTTTGATACCTGAAAAAGAGTTCCAAAAGGCAGCTTTTCTTCGAGATCATATGTGGAGATAAACTAAGAGAAAACTTTTGAAATTGGAAAGAAGTAGATTTATAAGATCACAAAGTCACTGACAGTGAAGGTCAAGCTCCTCTATTATTGCAAAGCCTAAAGATACAACTAGCCAACTTAATTCCACCAGTATATCACTCCTTAAAACGAAGACCCAAAATAAGAATACATACATTCTTACAGCAGGAAGACCGATTACATGGCTCAATCATACATTTATATTAGCAAACCAAAAAATTACCTTAAATTCTGATAAACATGTACATCTTCCAAGTGAGCTAGGGAGTTTCTTAAGCTGATTATTTGAACAATCAAATCTGGAAACATCGCATATATGAAATGCATCACATTAACTACGTAAACTTATACCATAAACTTACTCTTAAATTCGACAAAGAAGCAATTTTGCAATAAACTTGGTTGGAACAAAAATGAAAAAGTACATATATTATAGCCCACCTCAACCAGTTTTCACTATATGTCAAATAGCAAGGTATAACAAAATCAAGGCGCTACATTTTACAAGGGTGGTAAGTGACGGCTTGCAAATTTCAAAAGACATGGCCGTTTCCATGTCTATCGAACACAAAATATCAGATAAAAGTAAAGCTACTTCTATTTCTATAAAAACAAAGTAACTAACAAAGAATAAATAGATAAAGGAAAAGCAACGATAAAAAGAAGTTCGTACTTGACAAGAGAAGTTGCAGAACCAATTTCCTCGGGTAAGTGTTGAATTGAATTGAAGGAAACATCCAATGATTTCAGCATGGGAAGCCTATTCACAATCCAATTCAAGAAATTAGAAAACAAAATCATCCAGTCTAGGAATTCATGAGAAAGGCAATCAAACTATAAGAAAATTTTAAAAAAAAAAATTTTAAAAAAACTTACTCTCCTATTGCAGATGGAAGCACCGTGAGCTTGTTATGGCTGACATTAAATACAGTAAGTTGAGCTAAATTTCTCAAATCTTCTTTCAAAACTTCAATATCGTTATGAGCAAGAATGAGCTTCTGTAGCTCCACAGCCTAAAATCAAAAGAGATTAAATACGAACTGACATTCTGAATATTCACATTCGTAATTCATCCCAACCAAAAAAAGAAAGAAAAAAAAACAGAAGGCGAAGATTTTTATCGAATTACCTCCCACCATTTCTCGTCGTCACCAACTGCGTCTAAGCTCCGATAGACCTCGTTCGGAACATCTCTAAAAAATTCAAAACACAAATAATGGCGTCAAAAAACCGTAAATCTCTTGGCTGGCGAAATGTTGGACGGTTTTTGGAGATGAAGCGGAGGAGAAAACTTGCCTGAGAGAGCGATTCGAGAGGTTGAGAGAACCAGAGGCTCTCGCGGCTTTGAGAAGACGATCCATGGGATCAAGCTTGTAACTTTCGACGAAAATGAGGTTTTGATTTTCAGATCTGTGCTTCAATGGAGTGTGGATTGGAGTTTTAACATGGACGACTGACTTGTTCAAGATGAGCAGTTAGACATTTTTCTCCGCAGGTGATACGGTATCATTTTTTTTTTCTCTGTAAGATTGGTGTTATTTGGTCTCTAATTTTTTTTTTCTGGAAAACACTATTAAGTGACAAATTAATTAATCCCACGTCTTTCAATTTTGATAAATTCGTCCCTAAACTCTCATGTCCCGTTTGGTATTGTTTTAGAGGCTGTTTCAACTTTTCTCAAAAAGATACGAGTTGTTATGGTGCATTTAATTGGTGTATTCGTGTTATAATTTAAATCAAAATTTGTGGTTCGTTACAGTATTTTTTTCATAAAAAAATACACGTAAATAAAAAATCATTCTGATTTATGATTCTAAATCTATGAACCAAAGGCTCACTTAGTGTTTGATAAATTCTATTTTTATCTAACAGTTTTTAAAAATTACTATCAAATCAGAATTTGAGAAACAAGTTTGTTGTTTTTGTACAATTATTCTATTATCACGGTTTAAATTTACTTAAATAACTTTTATAATAAATTTAATTCTTTATTTACTTATTTTATTTTTCATATTAAATTAAATATATATTTTTTAAAAATATCATTTAAAAATTGAACATATTTCATAATCATACTATGTTAAATTTACTCAAATATTTTTTACGCTTATCAAAATGTTTAAAAATAATAATAATAAATATTAAATTTAACCATTTATATTTTAGAAATATTTTAAAACGATAAATTAAAATAAGTTTTTAGTATTTTGGTGGAAAAATATTATGAATATTGATCTAAAAAATAAAAATGAAACTAATTATAAATATGTGTTCTAAAATATGTCTATTTTAATTATTATACATTTTCACAGTAATTTTATACATAATTTACTAAATACTTAAATTTTTACTTTTGGTATTCACAACAGTTTTTAGAAACATTTACCAAACACCTAAATATTTTTTTGTCAAAACAACTTTTCCCTAATAGCACAACAACAACAACAACAAATTTTTGAAAAAAATGAAGAATTTACTCTTAAAATGCATGAATCTGAACATTTACCCCTTATTCTTGATAAATACTATTTTGTTAATGAATATTTTACTAGTAAATATAATATTTATTTCAATTGTTTTAAAAAAATATATTATTTATTTCAATAACATTAAAAAATATGCTATTGTCTGTTTATCTTTTAAAATTTTATTATAGAAAGATTTTACAATTTTACTTACTTTTTCTTTATTTTTTGTTTTTCTATCCCTCATCTAAAACTCTAAATCAGCCTATAAATAAAAAAGCTATTAACTTTTATTTAAACTTCTTACATTAAAAGAAAAATGCGTGTCTATTGTAGGCTAAGTCAAAATTCCTCACCCGTAAGGTACAATCTATTAGATCTTAACGAGGGTCTACATAGTCTATTCAACACCAAATTATAGCTTAAAATGAAAATATTAAAAAAAACCCCATTATATTTCAAAAAGTTAAAAAAATAAAAACAATAATAATATTAAACCTATTTCAACATTACTAAGGCCTCGTTCATTTCACCGATTCAAATTTTCAGTTACAGATTTTTACAGTTAAAAATTTTCATAAAATATCACATCTAACTTTTTTTTACTACAATTAAAAGCTCTCAGAAAATGTCACATCTTAACTCAAATTGAAAACTCAAATCCACGAAACAAACAAGGCCTAAAATTATATCAATCTATTAAAAAAATATCAAAACTAAGATCAAAACTAAGATCAAAACTAATTTCACAAATTGAATATCAAACTAATTTAACTTCCAATTATTTAAAAACACAAGTTAAGTTCAAAAGAAAAAAGGAAAAAGAACTAATTTTACAAAAGATAACCCAACACCTCATGCTTGACTCCTCCACATATGGTCGCTGGTCGCCGCGCATGTCTCACGCTCCACCATGTTTGATCTTCAATGACGACACCGCCTATGTCACCACGATCAAACATGACGACAATCAAAACACCGCAACTATCTCGACGAATCTCAACCAGAATAAAGGGGTTGCTCTTTTGGAGTATAACTTGAGTGTAGTTTTTGAGTTGAATTTGAGTTATAACTTGAGTTGAAGTTAGAACTTGAATAAAGTTGAGTAAAATTGAATAAAGTTGAAACTTAAAAGAACGTAAACTTGAATAAAGTTGAAACTTGAGTTGTCTTTTTTTGAGTTTTATGGACAAAAGAACATGCCCTTTGTTACTCACCCGCGCAAAGTCGCGACTCGTGACAAACTTTGACCACTTGCGCCCTACTAATCTGCCATATCTTTGCCACAACACCGGTGTTGATTGACTCATCATTGTCTTCGCTTCAACGCCTTGCCTCAATCAACTCCGTCGAAACTCCGTCCGCGAGATAAGGGAAAACTTCATCTGTAATGGTTGCAATGAGGGGGCAGAGGGAGATCGTGTCGTTGGGGGGCAAAGTTTGTCGTCAAGAGGTGAGGTCTGTCGCCTGCGTGGGTGGAGCTTCGTTAAAGGGTGGCCGGCGGCTATAGGGAAGCACATCAAATCTTGTGGATTAATTTAGGGGTTTGGACTTGTTTTAAATTCGAAAGTCTTGAGATTTATTTTAGGTAAAAATTAGTTTTTTTCCAACGAAAAGAAATTAGATGTAGGAGGACTTATTATAATTCAACACTCCTTTATGTTTTGAGCCGTCAAATTTTATGGGTTGTTTGGTTGAGGGATTCGTACCCCGATTCGAATTATAGTTCATAGTTCGTTACAGTATTTTCTCTGACAAAAAATACACGTAAATCAAAAATAGTTCTAATCTCATGGTTCTAATCTATGAACCAAACGTCTCATTAATGTAATAATTGTGAATAAAATGCCACTAACATTTCGGGCTCCATACCATAAACTTCTCCTTAAAGAAAAAAAAAAAGAGATCGGTTTGCAATTTAAAGGACACGTTTGGAACTCGTTCTAAAATTATTTTATTTTTTGTATGAAAATGAAAACGTTTTCAATCTCAGATAGAAATCATTTTTGAAAATGCATTTGGTAGTTTTATCAAAAGATTATTTTCAGTATAAAAAACCCCATTAATGTCTCTCTCTCTGCTCGAGAGAGGAGAAAACGAAAATAAAAAATGTTTCATTTCTCTCTCATTTTACACTAAACTAAAAATCGTTTTCATTTTTCTTTTTCGTCTTTATTGCGCTAAACGCCGTTTTTAAAACGTCATTATTTTTTCTTTCTTGAAAAATGTGAAAAATAAAAACGGGATTAATTCCAAACACGACAAAAGTTTCTGAAGAGTCATTTTGTTAATAAAGCATTTCATTTATGTCATTTTAGATTTTTAACGAATACCTCCAAACTTTTTTTTTTGGCTATTTTGCATGCACACATCTTCAATTTTGCCAGTTTGGCAATTTAGTTTCAAGAGTAATTATTGTGGCTAAAATTTAGCATTGACATATTAATTCAGTCTCTTAGTTTTGTAAAGTAATTGCGCCTTCTTATTCCAATTATTACTATGGTTAAAAAGAAATGATGTTATAGCGTACTGAAAGTATTCAGCATCACTCATTAATATAAAATGGGTCCCACAACATAGTGTTTATAAGTAGGGTCCATGTTCTATCAGTGAAAATGCTTAACATGTACCGGTTATTCCTCCAATCATTTTTCATTAAAAATACCTTGAATAATTGGGGTTGAACTCACCTGTATCCACTAGAAGAACCAACGTCCCACCTACCGGCCAGTGCCAAGGACCCCGCCCTTTTGAGTTTAAAATTAAGTGGAATCCCGTGGCCTGTGTTAGCCAGGCAAACAAGCATATGGTTTTGTGGTGGGATATGAATGACCTCCTTATCCACAGCATTTTTGGAGTATGAAATATTTACTGTATCCCACAAGTCACTTCCAATGTAAAGATCAAAACTTGGAGGCATATCTTGTCTATCATAATCGCCGTACAAGAACCCTGCTCGCATCAAATATTTGGTACCTTCTAAAACATCCTTAATTTTGTAGCAATTCCTGTTTCCCTCAGGAAAGCTCCTAAGAGAGACTGCCGTTGGTATTCACCTTTGTATTTTTCTAAAATCATCTTGCTTTCACCGGTGTCAACGAATGTCCCGTCGGAAACGAAGTTTAATCCTGTAACCTTCTCAGTATAGCTTGTAACATCAGGTTGCACGCCACAATCTATGCTGATAAATCCTGAGCCATTTAGACATGTACATGTAATCAAATTATAAATAAACCTTATCTAACTAACTCTTAAAAAAAGCCTAAAAGCGGTTTTAATTGATAGATGTATTACTGTTGCCAAATTTAACAATATGATTGATATTATAGGGATATGCTAAGACTTACTGTGCACATGAAGGTTCTAGATAAATTAGTTGCGTGATCGATATTAGAATTATGGCTGATATTTATAGGCGGAATACCTAATTGAAATGTGTTACATTTCACCAATTTGAGTTTTGCTATCGTAAAAAGCTCTCAGAAACAGTCACATCTAACTTTTTTGCTATAGTAAAAAGCTCACACATAAAATCACATATCAACTCGAATTAGCGAACTCTTCTTTTGGCTGTTGTAGTTCATTTTGGTTTATTTATTGCTCAACCCTTTAAGTTTTGTACATTTCACCTGCCTTTGGTTGCTTGGTATTTTCTGCTTAAGGCAGTGTTTGTGGCGTTGCAGGTACAATTATTGATTATTACCTATACTGTTTTAATCTCTGTTGTTCATGTTGAATCCTTTCACTACCTTTTTCTTTGTGTTATATTCATAAATAGTAATGACATATGCACTTTTTTTAGTACTTCTTTTATACACTTACCTATAAATGTAAAAACATATATATAATGTGGCAATGATGGTTATGGGTGATTTTAATGTATTGAATTTTATATAATCTATCCAAGAGTTGCCGTCACTAACTTCATTCCATTTAAGCTGTGATGTTCTTCATTGATCCCTACTAAAACTATTTAATCAACGTCATTTACTACAAACTTGGCATCTTCTCTTTTTTTTTTTTTTTTGCCCATGAATTACAAACCTCTTAATATTGTTCATTTACTCACAGAACATTACCTATTGTTCACCCCGGGGTCTCCCGGGGGTGCCCCGGGGATACCCAGGGTGTCCCGGGGGTGCCCCGGGAGTGCCCCGGGGGTCTCTAGGGGGTCTCCTGGGGGCGCTTTGAGGGTGTCCCGGGGATCTCCAGGGGGTGTCCCGGAGGTGCCCTGGGGGTGTCTCGGGGGTGACCCGGGGGTGCCCTGGGGTCCCCCGGGGTGCCCTGGGGGTGCTCCGGCGGTACCCCGGGTGCGCCGTGGAGCCCTCCGGGGGTGCCCCTTCTCCACCATATCCCGCTAGCTGTCCTTTCCAACACTTTTGTGGAGAATGTTCTTGGTCGCCTCTTTGCAGCCCATTCCAATGGCCTTAAAGCCCTTGAGTTCTTCGAATTTTCCCTCCGCCATTCACAGTTCAGTCCGAGCGCAGATGCCTTTGAGAAGACATTGCACATCCTTGTACGAATGCGTTATTTTGAAAAAGCTTGGGAGTTGATGGCAAAAATTGGAAGAGAACACCCTTGTTGCCTTACGCTAAAGTCAATGAGCATCATGTTGTCAAAGATTGCAAAGTTCCAGTCTTATGAAGACACCCTTGCAGCTTTCGAAAAGATGGAGAATGACGTTTTTGTTGGGAAAAAAATTGGTACAGATGAGTTTAATATTCTTCTTCGACCTTTTTGCACGCAGAGGCAGATGAAGGAAGCGCGCTCTGTGTTCCGAAAGATGTACTCCAGGTTTTCCCCTGTCAAAAAGAGCATGAATATATTGCTCTTGGGTTTCAAGGAGTCGGGAGATATTACGGCTGCAGAATTGTTCTATCATGAGATGGTCGCTAGAGGTTTTAGGCCAAATGTTGTGACTTATAACATCAGAATTGATGCTTACTGTAAGGCAGGATGCCTTGGCGATGGTCTGAGACTTCTTGAAGAAATGGAACAGGCCAATTTCTCTCTGACTTTAGAAACAATCACTACTTTGATACATGGAGCTGGAATTTCTCGAAATCTAATCAAGGCGCAGCAATTATTTCAGGAGATCCCTTTCAGAAACTTACATCCTGATACTGGGGTTTATAATGCCTTGATGAGTTCGCTTATTAGATGTAAGGATTTGAAGTCTGCAGTTGCGTTAATGGATGAAATGGAGGAGATACATATTGACCATGATTATATGACCTATCACATCATGTTCTCTGGAATGATAAAAAAAAATGGACTTCGAGGGTGTATCTCACCTATTTGACAAAATGGTTCAAAACAATTTTGTTCCTAAAACACGAACTGTGGTTGTGCTAATGAAGCTTTTTTGTGCAAATTCTCGTGTTGATTTGGGTTTGCATTTATGGGAGTATTTGATGGGGAAAGGATATTGTCCTCATGGTCATGCGTTGGAGCTTTTGTTGACAGGACTGTGCTCTAGAGGTTTCGTGAAAGAAGCTTTTGAGTGCTCAAAACAAGTGCTGGAGAGAGGGAGGCATTTAAGTGAAGCAGCATTTCGATTGATAGAGAGGCGTCTATTACAAGAAGGAGAGAAGGATCAGTTGAGGAAGCTTAATCAGATGATTGATAAATTACGTACCCATTTGCCTCCAATAACAGAGAAAATGCTATAAGTATCCTGGCTGCTCCGACAAAGTAATGGCTCCATTTTTAAGCACGTAATTTTGATTCCATTGTAATCACCGAAAAAAAGGTTTGATTTCATTGTATTTGAATTCATTTAAAATTTTGCAAGTGTATATAAGAAAATTAGAATACAAATTTGACTCTTTATTTTGTTGGGTCTGATTTTGATTAAATTGGGCATCGATGGAAGCATTAATTGGAATTTTACCTTTACCAAGTTCACTTATAGATGGGGATCATGTTAAAATACGATTATTTGGGATTGATTTCCTCGATTGGGGAATTGATTTGGTTGATTGGAATTAATTTTTAAACATGGCAATTCTGAATTCACCATTTAAATTTTAAAATTTGTTATAATATTGGTCAAATTGAGAACGAATTTAAAAATTTAAATGATTCTTCTACGTGGGTATTTAATAAGAATAATTAATATCTTTTTACATCAAATTGATCCTCATATACGCATTACAAGTGATGAGTTTTTTAAAATTAAGAGTTAACCGTTTTGGGAGAAAATAGGGGATCCCCTAATTTCAAAAAAAATTTCATTCATGATGTGTATAAATGGTTTAATTCGTTGCAAAAAGACCAAAATTATCCTTTTTAAATACTTACGTGAAAGATATCATCTAAATTTTTAACTTCGTTTTCAATTTGACATAATCAATTTTAAAGTTTAAAAGGTAAATTGCAAGAAAAAAGTTAAAAGACCAATTTATCAAATTCGTGAAGTTGATGGGGTATCCATGCAAAAAAGCCTTTTTTTTTTGTTGATGAACCTCCAAACAATTTTTTTTCCTTGAGAGACAATTTTATGTTTAAAAAAACTAAAAGGATTAATTACAAAAACTCCTCATGAACTATACCCCTTATAACACGTTACCTTTCAATCTTTGATATGTAACATCTGTTTTTCTTGAACAATAAAAGGTTAATAAAATAGCCCCCTTCATAAGGTTTTTTAAGGAAGATTGACGTGTAATTTATTATTTTGAGGTATTTTAATAGTTTTATGATTTAAAATTTAGTTTGAATTAAAAAATAATTTAAATTTAAATTTTTAATTATGATACATGTATTATTGATTGAATGTAAGTAAAAAATTTAAATTTTTGATAGAACAAAACAATTTATGAAGTTTTTTTTGAATATTTAAATTAGTTTATTAAAATGTCCTTAAAATAGTAAATTAAATGTCAATTTCAATTAAAGCTCTAATAGAGGGGTTTTTTTGTTAAAATTTTATTATTAAGAGAGAACATATGTTACGTTTTAAAAATGAAGAACAAATGTCATAGAGAGTATAATTCTAATGAAATTTTTGTAATTAATCCAAACTAAAAATGAATTTAATAAAACCTTCGTGATACCCAAAGTATCCTCACACAACTTGTAAAATTCCCACACTTATCCTTCCTAATCCTATGATAAAGAAAGCATTTCTCTCTTCCTTTCTTCTTTCTTTTTCGCCCTCGCGCCGCCGCCTCGGTCCCCATCCACCGACTCTGCGCAACTCTCCCACGCCGACGCCGTGAGATTTCCCGAGTTGTTTTCCTGCACTTTCTCTGCAACCAAACAAGTTGCGAGATAGTTTCTTTGAGCTTGCAAAGATGACGAAGAAGAAAGAGAAGAAGGTGAACATCTCCGGGAAGCCGAAGCACTCTTTGGACGCGAACCGGTCGGATTCGAAGAAAAATGATTCTCGCAGCGCCGCCACGGTTCGCCGGCTCAAGATGTACAAGACGAGGCCTAAGCGTGACAGTCAAGGCAAGATTTTGTCCAACGAGTTTCAGTCCAAGGAGTTGCCCGACACGCGAATCCAACCCGATCGCCGCTGGTTCGGTACGAACAATATATACGTACATAAAAAAATATATATATATATATGTCTATATAGATTGATTATGATGTTGACTTATCAGTGGTAATAGAGCTTAAAAATGAGTACTGTTTGGTTACTTCTAGAAGTACTTGGTTTAGACTGTTGAAGAGCTGATTAAGTTGCGATTATGTGCATTTCCTTTCGATTATGATGTTGTAGAAGAGATGGTGTTAAGGAACAAGAGAAAAATTGAGGAATTGTGGAACCTTTTTGGTTAGGAAGATAATTATTCATAGTATTAGGGCTTTTGTTTGAGTTAAGTCAATGGTATTTTTGGTGGGCTGAGTTTGTAGGTAATACTCGGGTTGTGAACCAAAAGGAACTCGAATTTTTCCGTGAAGAGCTGCAAAGCCGAATGTCGAATAACTACAATGTTATTTTGAAGGAGAGGAAACTGCCTTTGTCCCTCTTGAATGATCACCAGAAGGTAATATGAATTCACCAATGCCGTTATGAGCTCAAATATTAGTTACAATGCATTTTCTGTGGTGACATTCTTATTCTTATGTTGTATCATACTAAACTGTGCTCTTAATAAATGTGAAGCAAGCCAGAGTTCATCTCCTTGATAGAGAGCCCTTTGAGGATGCTTTTGGACCCAAGACAAAGAGGAAGCGTCCGAAGCTCTTGGCAGCAGATTATGATTCTTTGGTTAAGAAAGCTGGGGGTTCCCAGGGTAATTATTTTCATAGCATACTTTTTACTCTTCGCATTTCCAGGGAGTTTATCCAATATAATATTTAGCCTGTTGCTTGCATGGATGGATATGTTTGGGAAACTTGAATGTATACGCCTTAAAAAATTGAACCCTTTGTTACAAGTGTCCCACAAAACCATTTTGGTAATCTGTAGATGCATTCGAGCAGAAGTATTCTGCTGATCCGTCTGCAGAAGGAAGTGAAGAGGATGGATTCAGAGACCTGGTTCGGCATACAATGTTCGAGAAGGGTCAAAGTAAACGTATTTGGGGTGAGCTTTACAAAGTAATAGACTCTTCCG